>NW_026250418.1:600000-877084 GCF_024521635.1 Tricharina praecox
TGTGGCGCGCTGAGGGATTTGACGTGCGCTAGTGCGTCGGCAGGGTTCTTGAGGAGGCGGTTTTCACGCAGGATGTCGAGACCGCACCAGAGCATGGCCGCGTAGACGGTGAATGCGGCGCCTAGGTGCGCGGTGAGACGGTACTGCGAGACGCGGGGGTGCGAACCGGGCTTGGCGAAGAGGTCGTCGCGGAGTCCGGATTTGACCATCCACCAGCCGATGAAGCCCTGGAAGCCGATCATGCCCGAGATTCCGAGGAGCTTGAGCGCTGTCTTGAGAGTGACGCGGCGGCGTGCGGTGAAGTAGATGGCCGGGAGGACAAATGTCAGGCCGATTGCGCGCCCCCACAGCCGGTGGCCCCACTCCATGAAGTAGATGAACTTGTACTCGTCAAGTGTCATGTTCGGGTTCAGAATCCGGTATTCGGGGGAGTCTTTGTATTTGTTGAAGTTGTCCATCCAGTCATCGTGCGAGAGGGGTGGCAGCGAGCCTGTTACGGGCTTCCATTCTGTGATCGAGAGTCTGCGCGGGGAGAAATTAGCAGCTGCGTACAGGTGGAATCATCCAACGGCATACGAACCCTGACTCGGTAAGTCGTGTAAGACCCCCTAGGACCACAATTCCAAAGACCAATCCGGCCGACCCCACCAACCAGTATCCAACCTTCTTATCGCTGATTTCCGGCCATGATCTATGGATAGCCTTGGTGGGGCGGGCAAGAGAATCGGCAAGCCCCGGGAGTGGTGATTCCCCAGTCTTAGGAATTGCAACGGTCCGCGGGGTAAACGACTTGTGGAACGCTCTGAGCCCAGAGGTTTGGAGAGGCGAGAGTGTATTCGGTCTTATTGGCTTTGACTTGAGTGTATAGTTGCGGATCTGGTGGGTGCAGCATTTCGATCGCAGCAATAGCCTGCTGGGTATTGAGGAGAATGACATGGTGGTGGTGGATTGAGGTTGCACTGGACCCGTGGAAAGGTGGAGGATCGGAGTTTTTAACTCACTTTACTAGTAGGAGTTATTAATCTTCCAGAACATCGGATGACGATATGCAGGTGTGGGGCGGTCTCCGCGTTAGGTAAGCCTGCACTAGACCTGTCACCGCCAACGTGAAGGATTGTGGTCTATTACTGATGCCAGAATTCTAGGTTCACGCTGAACCAATGAAAACCATCACCTATGTAATCTTTCCAGCGACGAAGCCACGGAAGCGCGAAGCGAGAAGCGAAATAAAGAAAAATAGAACGGTTGAATTTCACTCGGCAGTACGGCAGACGGTCCTACCGAGGCCAACCACCTGTATCGTCCGCAGCTGCTTCTGATGGTCCCTGTATTCTACAGATGGGTGATATCACGTGTAAATGCACTTCAGGACATCAACAGAGTCAGCTTCTATTCCTGTATGCTGAAATGAACAGACTTCGGACTCCTCCCAAGCACATCGTGAGACAAAAGGTAGTTAGAAAGCATAAACTTTTTTCATCTTGGGCAAAAACAGTGTCTACGACTGCAGTTCACCAGTGCTCTCGGTCCTAAAAAGATGTCAATATTTATCCCGGTTGAGCCGTGGAAAAAGACTTACGGCATGGGCGTGATTCCCACCACCTCGGCGGCGGTCTTCTTCTCGGAGTGGTCATCCTTCATGAAGGCTGTTCACAGATATCAGTACCAGATCGAAATAAAAAAAGAGCTTCGGGCGGCTTACGGAAAGTCAAAACTTCCTTGATGGAGTAGTTATTGGTAAGGAACATGACAATTCTGTCGATACCCATACCCCAACCACCAGTAGGCGGCAGACCGTACTCGAGCGAGGTACAGAAGTTCTCGTCGATGAGCTGTGCCTCGTCGTCACCTTGGTCCTTCTGGTTGGCCTGCTCTTCGAATCGCAGCCGCTGGTCGAAGGGGTCGTTCAACTCAGTGTAGGCGTTGACGATCTCCTTCTTGCAGACGAAGGCCTCGAAACGCTCGCAAAGACCCACGCGGTCACGGTGGTACTTGGCAAGGGGAGACATCATCTGGGGGTGGCCGGTGATGAAGGTGGGGTTGATGCATTGCTCCTCGATGAACTCGCCGACGAGCTATGATACGGGTCAGTCTGGGGAAGAAACGACGCGATATATTGGGTAGAGGAAACCTTGTCAAGCATGCGGGCGTTGGTCTGAGGAGCAGAGCAGTCAATCTTGTGCTTCTTCAAGATCCCCTTCAAGAACTCGTTGGTCTCCTGAGTGTGGAGCTGGTCTCCCCGCGGGAACTTCTCTCCGGTTATCCTCTCCAATTCCTCCATCATGTCAATCTTCTTCCATGGCTTTTCCCAGTTGACCTCGTAAACCTCACCGCTCTGAGTGTTGAACTTGGTCACGTAGCTGCCAGTGATGTGCTTAACCATCTCGGAAACGAGATCCTCGGTGACGTTGATCAGGTCGTAGTAATCGGCGTATGCCCAGTAGAACTCGCAAGTTGTGAATTCGGGGTTGTGGGTGAGATCGATACCCTCGTTTCTGAACTGACGGCCAATCTCGTACACGCGCTCGAGTCCTCCGACAACCAACATCTTGAGGTACAGCTCTGGCGCGACACGCATGAACAGATCCATGTTCAGCTCGTTGTGGTGAGTGACGAAAGGCTTCGCAGTGGCACCTCCAGCGATAGCGTTCATCATGGGGGTCTCAACCTCCACGAAGTCCTTCTCGTCGAAGTATCTGCGGATGTACGACACGATCTTGCTCCTGGTGACAAACACATCTCTGCTGGAGTTGTTCATGATCAGGTCGAGGTATCGCTGACGGAATCTCGTCTCCTGGTCCTTGAGACCGTAGTGCTCGGTCGGCAACATCCTCAAGCAAGGCGTCAACAGCACAACCTCCTTAGCAAAGATCGAGAGTTCACCCGCGTTGTCAGCGGCCTTGGGGTTGGTCCTTCCGGGGAAACCGACAATTCCGATGATGTCTCCACGGTGAAGGTGCTCGTGCTGGGCAAGGTAGTCGCCAACGGCTTCCTGCGCCTGCGCCATAACCTGGATCTTGACACCCTCGGCACGAAGGTCGTAGAAGCGCAGCTTGCTGCCGGACGCACGGTACCCGTGAATACGACCTGCAACACGGACCTCGACATCGGGCCTTGTCTCGCCCTTCTGGAGGGATGTGTACTTCTCGACGATGTCGGCGAGCTTGTCCTTGACCAAAAACTTGTGAGGGTACGGATTCGGGCTCTTGGTCTCGCGGAGCTTGTTGATACTCCTGGAGCGGATCTCGAAGTATTGCTAGAGTGCATACACATCAGTCGGTGCATACAGCCGGGGGAGGGCAGCGCGTAGCGGGTCCATACGTTCGGCGTCAACTCCTCCATATCCTCCACCTTCTGTGCTCCTACCGCAACCTCCGCCTTCTTGGGCTTCGCGGGGGCAGCGGCAGCCTTCTCAGCCTGCAGAGAAAAACTTAATTTAGCGCGCTGCACACTGCCGATTTTCCCTCTCCATTCCCATCCCCCTTTCAGGTGGGGGTGCGGTGACGCCGGCTACCTTCTTCCTGTCTGCCTCTCTCTTCTTCTGTCTCTTCTTCAACTCCGACTTGGAGACCATCTCGCCGGTCGCCTCATCGAGCTGGAGGTTGGGAGCGTTCTCGGCCGCTGGGGCTGGTACTGCCGCGTTGTCCGCCATGCTGTCTCTTTTTTCGGAGGAGTTTTGTGTAGGAATTCGGGTCTGAGTCGAGGCTGCCAATTCGAGCGGAGTGTGTGATGTCGAGAGCATTTCCTATCAAAGACCCAAAGCCAAAAAGAAGAAAGCGGGGGTTGAGTCAAAGTCAGCCAAGCCTTTTGGCGGGGTCATCATTGGCGGGACCGCTTTGGTTTGAGACAGAACATTTTTCAGCTGGCAAAGTGAAGATAACCAGCCACCTCCGCCACAGATGGACAGTCGCACCGGAATTACGCGGTATGAAGTACCTGCAGATTGCCTACATGTAGATCTCTGCTCTGGGTCCTCAATCTAGGCTTAACACCACTCTATGTTTTGTTCGCTACCATAGTAAAGCAACCCTCAAACAAGAAGCAAAAACACATGTGCACATACAAGACGCAACACCCCCCAAAACAAATGCCAGTGCGCCCAACGTCAATCGCGTATCGTACAACAGCTGTCCCCATAAACACCCGTCCGTCCAGTCGAAGCCAGCCAGCTTTACTGGACACTCCCTCCCCCAAGCCCACATGTTCATGTGGTCCACCAACCGATATAGAGTAGAGATGCGTGCCGTACACCCAGTCGTAAGAAAGAAGACGTAACTAACCCATATCCCCAATTTGCCGAGCCGTAGTAAAAGTCACACCCACACACACAAAGACTATTTTTAAGAAAATTTCATACAATCCGGTCCGATCAAGTGAATGTGAAAAACAGAGGGCTTATGCAGGGAGGGCCCCGACCGTTGAGCTTTCCGACGGCAACTGCGGCGAGAAGAGAGATCCATTAGCATTTTTCGGACCAATGGAAAGGACGGAAGTAGGAGGGTAGCGTCATACAGGTGGATTCTGCGGCCTGTTGTTTCCCGCCATCATCCGGTTGAGACCGATACCCGCACCCTCAATAATAGCGAGCAAGATACCGCAACTAATGGCGGAGTTCCGGGCGGCCTTCCAACCTCCACGGACAGCAAGCGCTCCTCCAGTGAAGAAACCGGCAATGACTTTTCGTAAACGCGGTTAGCCAATTCCCCAATACATGTGGGGATGACAGCACATACTAGCATTCCAAGGGTCCTCCTTCGCGCGCACTCCCTTGACGGCACAGTCGAACGTCGAGAAGAGACCACCCCAGACACCAAAGTTTCCGGCTAGGACCGGAGCACGGGCCTTGATAGCTGTGAGGGCACCGATTCGTCGTTCACCCTACAAGCAGAGGATCAGTAACCTACTCATGATGTTTGTAGCGAAGCGAGTTGTTGTTATCGATTTCGTTGCGGAACATAACATTGTGTTCAGGTGGGAAGAATCGCATCGCGACTTTGGTGGCGGGGCAAACATCGTAACGACCGGAAGGTGAAAACCTACAGCAGGAGAGTTGCGGAAACCCTTGACACCGTGCCAAACAGCACCACCGACTGCCTAGAATGGGTCAGCACACAATCACCAATCGCCGAAACACAACCGGAGCGGGGGCGCGAAACTCACTCCCATAGAGAAAGCACCACCGAAGTCATTGATAATGACCCAAGGGCAGGGATCGCGGGAGTGATCCATTGTTGACTGGGGAGAAGGATAGAGTGGTAAGGGAGGAAAGTAGGTGGTGGTGGTCAAGAGGGGCGTGAGGCGTCGGGGGGGTGCAGTCGTGCCGTGTGGGGGTTGGTTGGTCAGTTGGTGTTGTGGTGTATTCGGCGGTTGATGATGAGATGTCGAAGCTTGCCAAAAGATTTTTGCGCTTGATGCCGATTGGTCGGTAACTGGATGGCGGCGAGACTTGGCATCTGCGCAAGACGGCCGACGGGGGGCAGGCCCAGCAAGGTCACACAACAACACAACAGCCCAGAACCGTAAATTTGGCTTCTCCGGAACTTAGTTTTTTTGTCGCCACGACTACGGGTGACCAGCAAATAGCACTCCCTGATCGATTGAAGCTCGGCTATCTACTCTACCCACTGTAAGTGACCATTCAACATCAAAATTCTGATTTACGGATGCCAACGAGAATAGATGCCGAGCATTTGTTTGCGGCCGGGACATCCGATCCCGACGACCAGGTATGAGGTGCTGCAGTGCCATCTGGTCAACATACTCCGTGAAGCGCATTTACATAGAGTACTGGCACTTTTACGAGCCGACGTCTTGCGGTACGGATTTGGCTTGTCCATTTGATGTCCCTCTATCTCGAAGCTGGTCCCATCTAGCGCCAGGCGTGGCCCCACTGGCATCTAATGAATCGCACTTCGGAGAGAAACAAGCATATAAGTGCTAAAGTTTGCCGCATTGGTTGTTGTGAAACACGTCCTCACGCAAAGTCACTCGGCGCGCCGCCACGTTCCGTCCAAGTCAAGAGTCATAGGCGGGCAGCGACCTCCGTGACAACGCGGAGCGGAAAAGCGGCTCTCCGTGCAATGAACTCCGTGCAAAGCTGATGTCTCTTTCCCTGGATGATTCTCTCCCACCTTCATTTGGGACGTTGTTATGAATTATGACAGTTTATTATCATCCCAACATCTTTATCTCCAGTCTTGGGAATACCTACCGCAAACTTAGATTAGCTATATCTCGAATCAGCAATAGTATCGCCATTATACGACTGCCAATGCAGACAGCCTCGTGCCGTGGATCAGTATGGCGACTGACCCAGACCCCGTTTCGGGGTGGAGTCGGCACATTTACGCACTAGGCACTCCTTCTTACATACAACCCGTGAATGATACTCCCGCCAGACTGGAAACACAGTGAAAAAGCTGCCGACTCACTGGTACCTTGATCACTGGTTCAGTAGACGGATTACGGTTGAGCATTGGTTTCATACGGCAGTTGCGCTGTTCTCGCAGCGTTTGCGTTGCACATGAGAGAGCACATGGCGACAGAGGGTTCTTTGCATATACTGTCACCAGCCGGAGTTTACCAGCCAGGGTTTGCGCACCTACTCTAATTACCAAGTGGGGGACCGCCAAAGCGGATACTCTGCTTCGTCCTAACTCTAATACTCACCACGAGATGCTGTGTCCTCCCGAGGTACTCTCAAAATAAGAGTTGCACGCGCCTACCTTCCACATCTTTGGCTGGTTATCCTCGACGGAAGCAATGGCTACATCCGGGGACTTTGTGATGAGACGCACCGTCCAATCATATCTCGAAGGGACAACCTTCAGTCGTCTACCGCACCGGTTATGCTCCTTTCCGCCTGACGCAACGAGGTTTTTTGGCCTGACTGTGGGTATGCACTGATCTTTATCTAAGAAATATCTGGCAACCTTGATAGCTTCCAGAGCTATGGAGCCTCTGAGCCGGCTGAGTACGTTTCCCCGAATTCCACGCAAGGTGAGTCAGAGTGTGCTTCGACGCCAGCATGACCAGCTATCAGGCGGTCAACCTTTCAATATTGATATTGGGCAATTGGCGGTACAAATATGACATTATTCTGAGGCGACTTTCCCATGGTCTAGACCCACTGCATCTAGCGAGTCTATCCACTTCCCCCTTTACCTAACGCTGAGGATTCTCGAGTTGTGATCGGCTGGCTTTTGACGTGGTGCCAATCATGTCGAAAGCCTTCTTCTCGAACGACGGCTGCAGCCCATCCAGGCCGGCTGAGCCTGTCTCCCGTGTATCTGTAAGGAAGATAAACACCATTCGTACGATGCACTCTTCCTTGGCCGCTCCGCTTCGATCTTGTTTTCAAGGAGCCGTCGGTATCCAGAAGTTGATACAGTCGGAGACATCGTCCCAACAAAATTGTTGAATGACGGGAGGAATTGGACAGCAGGGTCATTGACCTGGCAGTAGAAGGAGACCACCGTCTGGGATTCTGGATGGAGATGGCGTGAGTTTTGAAAATTCCAATTCTGTATAAAACCCGAGTTCCTTACTTGAGAGTCTCCCAGCATCAACAATTGAATCGGGTCGAATGGGAGCTTCCTTCCCCTGAGAATACATACATCTACGTTCTCGTCCTTTTCCCTTTCTTCTGGTCAGTCACTTCCGAGCTCATCTTTCTCCTCGAACTCCAACGAAGCAATCCAGACAAACGCATCACGAAAAGCCGTCGCTCCCCACTCTTCTTTTTTTCTCTAGAACGCTCTCCGCAAAAGTCCCTCCCTCCACCACTCCTTTATACCACCGATCAACCAACCAACCAGCCAACATTATGCCTGGCCCCTGCTCCGCCGACGATTACACACCCATCAAAGTGGCCACAGCCAAATGCGATATGTGCAATAAGCGAGATAAGCGTACGATGAAACGTTGCAACAAATGCTCGTTCCAAGTTTGCGGGGCCTGTATTACCAGCCTTCCGAACGGCGGCGCGCATTGAGTCGGTCCAACGCACGCACGCAACCCACTCACCGTGTCTTTCTTTCTGCCTTTTATTACACTGGCTGGTATATCGAAGATAGATAGGGCTGTGAGAAGAGATCGTGGGCGTGTGTTGTGGTGGTGGTGGGGGTGGTGGGGGAGTGCGTGGTGGAGATGGTGGTGTTTCTTTTCTCTCTGTGTGGTGCTTCCTTTCCTTTCCTTCTGTTTGCTCTAGACGGGAAGCAAGCCTCCTACGTGGGAGTAGTCACCCATTATCTCTCCACCTTGTCGTTTTGGAAAATGCTGCTGGCAGCCGACCATTTCCTGTCATATTTTTCTCTGTTTCTTTCCTATCCTTTCTCATTTTTGTTTCCTTGGATGTCTAAGGACCCCCGCCTCATTGGCCTTTTTAGTGTTTAGTCATGCGAGAAAATCTTTTGGAAGTGCGTATTTCTTGTCCTGACTGTATGTGGAGGATCTTCATATGTCTCTGTATTCCTTTTTGTAGATTGCTCACGGTACCTACACTCTCGTCGTATCTCCAAACGGCTTCTATGTAGTCTGTCTTTTTCTTTCGTCATTCCTTATCTAATGGAGTGTCAGCAATTATTATTCAATAGAATTGATGTATTACACAGTGCACACCACCTCATGTATGATTCCGCAATGCAAACTGGCACCTTCAGATTCACTGGTCATCACTCACCCACCGACACTCACTCGGCGTAATAGTGAGAGGGAGATGCAGTCCTCTTCACAAGTTTAAACCTCTGACTATGTCGTTCATAACCCGAGATTGCCATTCTGTACTTCCCACTTCCGCAGGCTCTGGTTCCTTGTATATACAAAGATAACCTCCCAGTAAAGATAGCCCCCCGAGTGATTTACTATGAGTAAGAAAGGCCGGCGAGTGCCTCAACACTGCTCGTACGCTCGACCTCCAGCTAGAGTATCTACTGGATTAACCAAAGCACAGTCGTGGAAGCCATTCTAGGTCTCGAAGTTGGTGTTCTTCGCAGCCAATTGCAAACTGGCATCTCCCAAACCCCCGCTGCACTCTTGGGTGCCCCGCTCCATGTGCAATCATTATGCTTATATTCTAACCTTTCCTCTGCCTCAAATTTCTCTCCACCAAAAAGCAACTCACGAAATCCTACATACATAGACGTGAAAACATCGCCTCCGTTTAAAACTTAACGCGGGGGGTCCATGCCAAGAATTCCTATTTATGTGTAATTTCCTTGACGCAGCCCCTCCGAACCCTGGCCTGAGCTAAACCAACCTTGTCCATTGGTGGTGGAGGGAGCACAGCAGCCAACACAGACCACCAGGTGATCAACGTGCACCCACTATCCAACTCCTCTCATCTCACCAGCTATCCCAAAAACACAAAGAAACGAGCGCTCATCGAACAATAACACCACTCACGAAAGCATAATGTCTAACTTCAACAAAGCTATCATCCTCGTACGTATGCGAGGGCTGTACATAGGATTGAGTGGGTTGAAGGCTGAAGCTAATGTGAATAACGAATGGATAGGTCGGAGGTCCATCCAGGGGCACCCGGTTCCGCCCTCTTTCGCTCGAGTTCCCCAAGGTGCGCAAATCGTATCTTCTGCCCCCCTCCATCGCATTCTGTACTGACAAACGGTCATGCAAACAGCCCCTCTTCGAGGTCGCCGGCCACAGCCTGATCTGGCATCCCCTCTGCGCGATTGCGAAGGTCGCTAGCATCCGTGAGGTTATCTTGATCGGCTACTACGACGAGTCTGTATTCGCACCATCGATTCGTAGCTGGAGCGCCGAGTTCCCTGCGCTGAAGATCACGTACCTGCGTGAATACACGGCGCTGGGAACCGCCGGAGGGCTGTACCACTTCCGCGATGCGATCCTGATGGGAAACCCCAAGCGCATTTTTGTCCTCAATGCCGACGTGTGCTGCTCGTTCCCGTTGAAGGAGATGCTGGAGGTTTTCGAGGAGAAGGAGGCCGAGGCGGTGCTGCTCGGCACCAGGGTGCAGGGAGAGGCGGCGCAGAGGTTTGGATGTAGGCCCCCACGCTATATACCCCGCGATTGGATGATGATTGACATGATATGTAGGCATCGTCGCCGACCCTACGACGTCAAAGGTCCGCCACTACGTCGAGAAGCCCGAGGGCCATATCAGCAACCTGATCAACTGCGGAGTCTACCTCTTTTCGTCCTCCGTCTTCTCCCTGATCCGCACCGCCATGGACGCAAAGGCTGACCGCCTCGCCTCCGACCCGAGTGTCGACCCAACCGACGGCGACTCGTCCTCCGTTCTCCGCCTGGAACAAGACATCCTCGGCCCCCTCTCCGACAGCCGCCGCTTCTTCGTCTACGAAACCCGCGACTTCTGGCGACAGATCAAGACCGCCGGATCCGCCGTGCCCGCCAACGCCCTGTACCTGCAGAAGGCATGGCAGTCCGGCTCCGAGGAGCTCGCGAAGCCCAGCGCCAACATTGTGCCGCCGGTGTTCATCCACCCCACAGCGACCGTGGACCCCACCGCAAAGCTCGGCCCGAACGTCTCGATCGGCCCTGGTGCTATCGTCGGCGCAGGTGCTCGCATTAAGGACTCAATCGTGCTCGAGGAGGCGGAAATCAAGCATGATGCGTGTGTGCTTTACTCAATCGTGGGCTGGAACTCGAAGGTGGGTGCGTGGTCGCGTGTAGAGGGCACGCCCATGGCGGCGACGGATCATGCGACTACCGTGGTCAGGAACGGCGTGAAGGTCCAGAGCGTCAGTATTCTCTCCAGGGAGTGTAAGGTGAACGACGAGGTGCGCGTGTGGAATTGTGTTTGTCTCCCATACAAGGAGCTGAAGAGGGATGTTGCGAACGAGGTTATCATGTAACTAAGTAGCGTTCCGAGTTGATCACGGGGGGAGTGGGGGCAGGTGGATTTGGAATGAAGGAATGAGGTCATGCGATTCGGCAGACAAACTTTACGATTTTAAATGAAGCTCCCACCCTATGGTGCTCCATGCCTCGCGAGCCTCGCCCAAAGTTAAAACTACAAGCGCTACAAATCATAGTATAGTCCTATGTAGGTATCAAAATCAAAAATCAAACAGTACTCCTCCTAGTCTCGGGTTTACTCCTCTCCCACTCCTCGAGAAACTTGAGACGGTATTCCCACTCCTCGCCGCGGTCCTCGGCGAGTCGCTGGAGCGCTCTACTATCGCGCCCCATCACTACCGCGTCCTCGTCTTCACTCCACACTCCGCGCATCGCGGGTAGGCCCTCGCCACGCATGTGCGCGGCTATCACGATCTCCGCCAGGTGCTTGTCCGCCGAGGTGCGCTTCAGCGCCCACGCAATCCGCGGGCCCGTCAGCCCCGGGAAGCGCGCCTTCATGCGCGTGACAAAGGCGGAGAGGGTTTCGTGTTGGGATTCTAGTTCGTCTTCTTCTTCTTCGTCGACTTCTTCTTCTCCTTGCAAGGGCGTGGGCGAGGGGGTGGGAGATGCGAGTGGTGGAACCATGAGGTATGCATCTAGCTCATCGTCTGGAGTACTAGGTCTCAAGACTGCGAGATTTGGCGAGCTAGGGAGCGAGGGGATTTTCAGGTCCAGGTCCGGGTCGGGTGATGACGAGCGGGGGTTGTATAGAGGGGAAGAGGCCGGGTTGAATAGCGGCGACGACGGCAGGGGCGGTCTGGTGATGGGGTCGCCGCCCACGCTGTGTGGAGACGATAGGTGAGAGTCTCCAGAGACTGCCGTTGAGGTGCCTAGTTCTGGCGAGGGTTCACGGCGCCGTTGTTGTTTGTGGCGGTGGCCGCGCTCAGGGGTCGAGGGAATCTCGGTGGTGAGCGGGAAGCGGGCGGGAATGGGGCGGATGCGCTTGCGTTTACTGGGTTTGGCGGTGTCGGCATCGGCATCGGTGTGTGGCGAGGTCACGGTTGGGGCATCGGTTGCGGGCACAGATGTCAGACCAGGAGCTTCGGTGTGCCATCGCGATGGGATCTCATGTTTGGAAGAGGAAGAGGCGGCATTCCGCACGCCAGGCGGGGGTGGTGTTGACCTCACGGGAGAAATTGGCCGCGGCGTCGGCTTCGCGCTGCGTTCGCCGGCGGTGCTTGTCTGTGCCAGGGGATGTGAGCGCCTGCGAGGACTAGGAAGCCGTGGCGGGCTGGACGGCGGTGGATTCCGAGATATTGAGGTAGACTCTTGTGGGTTCCACTCCTCCCCGCTCCGGACCCGGGGCAGGATGACAGCGTTGTACCGCTTGCGCCATTTCGACGCTGGATGGTGAGGGTGCTACACGATTTCAGCATTTGCCCCCCTCTTCATGGCCGGAGGATAATACCATTTCGCCGAGCTTCTCCCAGGCCTCTAGAGGATCTTCGGCTTTCACGACGGTCGAGTGGTAGGCCATGAGTATATCGTCATCGTGTTGTGTAAAATCATCGCCCAAGCTTGGCATGCTCTTCGATTTATTTCGGTTCAGATTCGATTTCGGCACGACTTTTGGCCGCGCTGCAATAACCTCTTTCGTCGGGTTCACCGGTTCCTCCTCCTCCTCCTCTCCCTCATGCTCTTCGCCCGGACCATCCTCCTCCTGAACCACACCCTTCCCCTTCTGCCCAGCCAACAGCCTCTTATACCACCACTCAGGATCAGGATTCGTTTTCGAAAAGTGATCCACCCAGCGACCGCGCCAGCTATGCATAGTCCTCGCGGGGTAGTTATACTCCAGTGTCTTATAGATTTTGTTACCATTGAGGGCGGTTCCCGGCTGCGAGATAGTGCGCAGCAGGATCAGGTCCTCTTCGGTGGTAAACAGGGTCCTCCTCCGCCCAGCGTGACTTTGTGTAGCTCTGAATTTCGCCGCCGACCCCGACGCTGCCCCCGTCAATGTTGATTTCTTGGGTCGGATTACACTCGGGTCGATCAAATGCTTCTCGGGGTCCTCGAGCCGCCCGCGTTTGATCGATTCGAGGACGAACGTGTACGAGTACATCGGCCGGTCGGTCATGACGCTGATACGCGCGTGGTCCCAGATGCAGTAGTCCGCGTCCCGCTCGACTTGTGAGACCAGTCCTCCATTGACCTGTAGTTCATTGTCAGCACGGCTCTGGGATAGGTACTACGGCGTATGTGGGTACCTTGATGTCGGCAATGAGAGTTGCCCGGCACGGGACCATGAGCGATATCCAGAACTTGAGGTCCTGGAAGAGTGCGTTTGAGAGGGGCGCGGAGAGGTTGCCCTCTTGAGTTATCGTGACCATCGCGAGAGGTGTTGTGAAGAACGGGGTGGTAGTGTGCAGCTGGTGATGGTGGTTGGGTGTGGTGTAGTGGTGGGGATAAATGGCTCTGGGGTTGGGTGTGCGACTTGAACGCGCCTAGGCGACGCGATTGCCTGCACCGATGACGCGCCGGAATCTCCAGCGCCAGCCTCAAGGCCGGCCCATAAGCATAAGCACATGGCCACCAGCTTGGCCTGCTTGGCTAAGGGTACTTCTCCTCGTGTACCTCCAGCCCTGGCTCGTGCACTTCTCCTTCTTGTCGTCATCTGTCCCATCCCAGCCAGTGTCGATCTCAGACTCACGGATTTCGTAAGTTCCGGAGCCGTGCTGTCTCGCCGAAGACCAACCAGGCTGCAGCCTTAAGTCCGAGCTCGAGTCCGCGCCAGTCAGTCCTCGATATCACGATACCTAGCATACCTACAAAGATCTGGACACACGCTGGAAGATGGGTCTAATACGGCAACTGGCACTGGGAGTTCTTGCGATCTCCTTCGTCACTTTCGTTGCTCTGTTCGGACAACTCCAACGTTTACGGTTACCTCCTCCTACCCACTCCGCCAATGTGTCCGTCTTCCAGCTAACACACCATCATCTAGAAAAACACCCATAGGCTACCTTCACCGCCTTCTCCGCCACCGACTCCCCGCATTTCTCCTATTACTCGACCACAAACTCACCTCGGGAACGCTCACCCCACTCCTGCAACGATGCGGCAATCACCTCGTCAACGAGAAGCACCCACTGGTGCTGATCTTCTACGTGCTCCTCGTCACGACCGGCGCCTACATGTTTCTTTCGGCAGGCTGGCGGTACCTCTCCCCCTCCCAGCAACTACTGGTGGCAATAGTCCTCCCGCTCCCCTACGTGAGCCTCTACCTCTGCGCGCGTAGCGACCCGGGGATCATCACGGCGGGCAACCACGCCTCCGCGATGGGAATGTACCCGTTCGACCACACGATCTTCTTCCCATCGCCAGCCACTCCCCCGTGCCGGAGCTGCCGGCTGCCCAAGCCCGCGCGCAGCAAGCACTGCTCGATCTGCCGTGCGTGTGTAGCCAAACACGACCACCACTGCGTGTGGATCAACAACTGCGTGGGGCTAAACAACACACGGCACTTCCTGTTCTTCCTATCGAGCACGAACTTGCTGCTCGCGGTGGGCGCCGCGCTGAGCTACAGCATCCTCGAGGAGGTCCTGCGGCGCAGCACGGGGATCGAGCCGCGCGCGCTGCACACCTGGGAGCTGTGGGGAAGGTACATGGCCGCCGCAGTGCTGCACGAGGTCTACGTCGGTGCGGTGTTCCTGCTGTGCGCCCTGTGCAGCTTGCTCAGCTTCTCGTTCACCGCGTACCATCTGTACCTCGTGTGGGCTGGCACGACGACAAATGAGACGGGCAAGTGGGCCGATTGGAGAGATGATATCAACGATGGGCTCATCTTTCGCGCGGATGGAGAGCTCGATGATGATACCGGAAGGGCGTGTCTGTACAGGATCGAGGCTGGCAGGACTCAGGATCTACCCCGCGGCGCCCTGTGGACGAGGGTGGAGGGATTGCATCAGGTCGTGAATGTCTATGATCAAGGCGGTTGGAAGAATTTTTGGGATGTGTTTCGCCCGCAGAAATTGCAGTGAGGAAAGGAGGGCGTGTACGCTGTGTATATATGTGGGAGTACTGCCGCGGTGCCGCGATGGTGGGAGTCATAGATCTTCCCGCTCTGGTGGGTCACTGGGTTATGGACATGATGGGTATGGCAGGGCGCTGTAGATACCCGATGAATGTGATTTACTTATTGTAATTTGTACCTGGGTAATACGAACGGCGATTTTTAGGTTTGGCACCTAGGTATCACGGATGGAACATGATAGGTGACTCGTTTACTATTCCTTCTACTGGGAGGCTCTAAGAAACACAAGCAATGCCGTTCACGTGTCCTAGGGTGTTCATATTCTTCCAAGTGATTAGAGTGGTTACCTCTTGGGTAAGTACCCGTCGTCAGTGGGAAGTAGGAACGGCGTGGATATCCACCACATAGCCGTGGCTTGTCAGCAGTACTCCTTGTGTCTATTATCTATCTTTGATTCTTCACTTCAAAGTTGAAAGTTCACAGCTTGCATTCCTCTAAGAAACACAAGCAATGCCGTTCACGTGTCCTAGGGTGTTCATATTCTTCCAAGTGATTAGAGTGGTTACCTCTTGGGTAAGTACCCGTCGTCAGTGGGAAGTAGGAACGGCGTGGATATCCACCACATAGCCGTGGCTTGTCAGCAGTACTCCTTGTGTCTATTATCTATCTTTGATTCTTCACTTCAAAGTTGAAAGTTCACAGCTTGCATTCTCATCTCCACACCTCGCCTATGCCTCTATGGTTATGCAGCCACCACAAGAGTGACGGCTGATGCTATTTCCTCCAGCCAGCGTAGCAGAGGGGAGACCAGGCCTGGCCTTGGCCAACGAGAGCGCCAACGAAACGAAACGCAAGGGGGTATCAACGTAATCGAGAGGGCTTTTCGGCGTTCGCACTTCGCAGCGTATGCGCGGGGTAGGTAGGAGGCAGGAGGTAGGAGGTTGGGTATTGTGCATACACGAAACGCCACTTTTATGGAAGTGACTGGCATGATGATGCGCCTCCAAAAGCCAGCGGGAATCGCCGTGAGTATCTACCGTATTCACATATTCACGTATGTACTAGCTACCGTAGTTGGTGGTCACGGGTCGTGATGTCGTTTATGTGGGGGGAGAGAGAGATCTTCAATTTGTTTCGCATGCAGCCTATCTACATAGACTATGGCGAATCGCCACACTCCTTTCCTTCCCACTCTAGCCGGCCGGGGTGGAGACTCTGCTACCGGACAGCACGATGTGGCGCCGCTGTTGTTTATGTAGGGGTCTCCTTGGGAGTCGGGACTCGGGACGCAGCGTAGAACTAGGTACTACTAGTAGAGTGTGGTAGAGTGATGACGAGTGACGCTGTCTCACTTCCTTCCTTTTAACCGTATCATAAACCAACTCGGATTGAGCGACGGTACTCTACTATGTATACGAACTTACGAAGTGTGCGTATGATGCCAGGAGGAGAAGCTGGTGAAGTCTCGAAGGATGGGGACGTCGGTGAAGTTGTAGTTGGCGATCGTTTGCGAATCTTCGTTCCATAAGGCATCACATTACCTTACATTCCTCTCTCTCTCCCACATGCATATTCCTCACCCCCACTTTCCCACGATGCCCAACCAACGAACGTCTTCAGCTCTCGCGAGTCGGTCCAGCTTCCGGCTCCCAGCTTCCATCACTGGCATGTCGTTCTCGCTCAGCGTCACAGCACAAATACTAGTATATAGCCACAACGTGCCGAACTCCCGAGCCATTCCTGATGGGGGTTATAGAGTATCATAGTAACCCACCAGCACCGACGCGTGCAGACTCCGTGGCCGATCATTCGGACATAACATCAGAGCTGCATAAGTTGCATACATAAGTTGCATATGCAAGTGTTCTTTTTGGCACCCGGGGATCGCGGGAACTCTGATAAGAGAGTTTTGTTTTTATTTTGCTTTGCACGGAGGGGACCTGAGCAGTGAGCACTGAGCAGTGAGGAAGGGTGGGAGTCTGTAAATAAATTGACGCTCGGAGGATGGATGGGATGGGCATGTATGGGAAATGTATTATGTCGTGATGCACAGACCGTTGCGACACCGGCCCTTCCTCTCCCTCGGAGGAGGGGGCTCGGAGGGGGCCGGGGGTTCGTATGTAAAACGCATGAACGGTCTCAGAGCACACGAGCACGCAACGAAACGCGACACAACACAACGGCACAAACGTTGTGTTGTGGCCCGCCTGCCTGCGCATCGGGGGATCGAGGGATGGGCGTCTGATATTCCCATTGGCCTTGTTCCCCCTCGCTCCTTCCCACAGCATTCTTTGGAGGCCATCCACCGCACACGTGCAAGTGTTTTCCGCAGGCTCTCGCGCATTGCAGCCCGAATCGGAAAGCCAGCGACACTTGGATCGCCGCCGCTAGCACTCCCAGGGCCCGGTCAGGGGTCGCAACGTTTCCCTCTGGAGCGCAAGCTCGAAGCAAGCGGGGACTTCGCTAAGTAAGTAGAGTAAGGTGCATGCAAGGACCCCGATCTTGTTCGCTCGGTCGTTCCACCCACACAACCCTTTTGTGGATTGCGGTGGGTACATAGTACTTCTTTCCCGCACCCGCAGCTCGAAGGTGGCTTCTACTTGGTTACTTCTTACCTCTTACTTACTTCTTACTCCTTCACACTCTCTTTTCTTCGGCGGCGTCGTCCAATTCCATTCCCTTGACCGTTCTTTTCTGACGTCTGTTGTCTTCTCGTCATGTGCATTGGCTGAAATAACCCGTTCTCATCGAAACCGATTTGGTGCTCTGTACATACTCGACTCAGTATCTTCCAGGTACTAGTTAATGGCCTTTTCTCGTCGCGAGTGTCAATCGAATACTATGATTGATCGAGCATCACTTGATCCATTCCTTTCTTCGCGGACGACGAGACCGGACGGAATTATATCGCAGACGGCCACACCCTTTTACTTTTACGGACGGCGGCGGCGGCAGCAGTGTGGGGACTACAGGAGCTGCTTCGAGAGAAATAGAAACTCCTTTCGTCGGTGGCCTTCGCAACAGCCGCGAGGATGCGATTCGGCGGTACCGCGCAATGCTCCCTGCGACTCTTGATTCGTGCGTTGGTGCTGGTGCTTTGGCTGGGGATTGTGGATGTGGGCGTGGACGCGGCTGTGACGAGTGGGCGGAATCCTATCACTTCGCCGTTGGAGGGCGTTTACGATGCGGATGTGGCGATTCCGGTTACGTGGAAGGTTTGTTGGTGCTTGGGATGTGTGTGGTCTTTGCACACTGGCTGACGAGTGATGGCAGCCAACAACGTCCGGAACCGTTTCTCTTATCCTGATGAAGGGGTCTCAGGATGATCTTGTGGAGGTTGCTCCATTGGCTGGTAATTACTACTACTACTACGCATGGAGTGGCGATGGTTTCGAATGCGAACTGACGCGCATGCTCTAGCTACCCTGGCGAATACTGGGGAGTACATTTGGAAAGTGGACCACGCCCTCGAAGGACAGGAAACGATGCCTGCGAACGATGTGTACGGCTTGATGATTAAGGATGACCTTACCGGCCTCTTCGAATACAGCCCTCCCTTCCGGCTTCGGATCCCCGGCTCGAAATTTGGCAAACGGGATTCAACTGAATCCACTCCGGCGTCTACTAGTGTCAGCAAAGGGCTCACGCTCGAAACCCGCAAACCAGATCCCACCACGTCCCTCGAACACGAAATGGAAAATGGAGTCAATCTCGAGGCAATTTTCGGCACCGCCGGTGCTGGTTTAGGTGCCATCATCATCATGATCGTTGGGTTTTCCGTGTGGCGGCGCATCCAGAGCGAAAAGAAACTGGCAGCTTCTCGGAAAGATTTCCGCCGCCGCCGCGACAGCCTCGAGGACGACGACACCCCTTCCCCCGTCACAGCGCAGTACGCCGCCCACAGACGCATCCTATCCTCCTCCTCGTTCGGCGATGGCGCCCGTGCCAGCGACCTCTTCGAACGATCGGCGCTCGAACCACCGAAACCACTCTCTCCGATCGCGGACTCCCCGCCGCCCACGCCATTCGCTGCCCCACCGATGGTATTCCCGCCCTCCGCCTCCCTCCGGCGCACATCCAAAGGGCCCGCCGAGCTCCACCGGCGATCCTCCCTCCTACCCCCATCCGCGCCCGGCCCCACGCACCAAATCGCCGGCTTCGCATCGACCTCGCCGCCCGAAGGCTTCACGCTCGGCCCCGCCCCCAGCTCCCACAACTTCTCGCACCGCGTGCCCAAATACTCCGCCTTCAACCCGGACACGCCACCGACGCGGCCGTCCTCCTTCGCCGCAACAGAAACCGACACCGCCATCTGGGACAACCACCCCACATGACAATCAGGGGTGGCCGCGGCCGCCCCGAGCCCCTTTGCCGACGCCGCCGCGTACGTGCCGACGCCGTACGGCGCGCTCGCTGCCACAAACTCCAAGCTTCACCTCGAAGCGCAAGGCAGCAACTGGGACTCGATGCCACTGTCACCCCCGCCCCCCGCGTACTCGGTCGTCGAGCACGAGCGCGAGACCGAGCGGCGCAAGGAGAAGGAGGCCAGAAGGTACCTGCACCAGCAGTTGATGCGCTCAGATAGCAACGCTAGCTCGGTCTATGGCGCACAGGACGAGTATGGCGGACAGGAGGATCGAATGTCCATCCTCTCGTTCATTAGCTATTATGAATACTTTAGACCGCCAGAGGAGAAGGTGCCTAGGGATACTTACTATGCTTGATGCCCGCTGTGGGTTTTGGGCTGAGACATTTTTTGTTGTGTGTTGTGTGCTGTGTGTGTGCTGTTTTGAGTCTTGCTTTTTTGCGTGCGCGTCTGCGTCTGTCTGTCTGTCTGTCACTCTTTGCATCTGTTGGCGTTTTTTTTTGTCATTTTTGTCAGCAGTTTTTGCCCTTTCGCTTGCGCGTCCTTTTGTGGTCAATGGTCATTGGTTTTTGTCGCTTATTGGTCTTTTTGGGGAAATTGGGAGGTTTACTTTTATTCTGCACTTATTCTGCACTTTTGGGCGTGGTGGTGGGAAGTAAGGAGGAGACGGAGATGGAGGAGAAGCAGGAGGAGGTGGTGGTGGAGGAACAGGTGGAGGATGCACTGGTGATTGGTAGTTTACAATCAATCAATAAAGTATCAGCTCGACATATCACTACATAATGTGCATTGTGCATTGTGCATGATTTATCACGGTGAGTGCAACTGTTCAAGCTTCAAGCCTCAAGCCTCAAGTGTCAAAAGCTTGTGTCGAAAGCCTCAGGTGTCGAAACGAAAGCTTGTGTCGAAAGCTTGATTCTGGAGACCAGTGAACATGGTGAACAATCTGTACCACCGAGTGGAGCGGCGAGGAGTTCTTCAGCCTTTAGTCTTCAGCCATCGTAGGAGTTGTGCAGCCCCATTCAGTCTTCAGCCTTCAGCCATCGGAACTTTCAATTGACGCTGGGGGGCGGGGGGAGGGGGGACACTGGGCTGCTTGGTGGTTAGTGGGGTAAGTGGGGTAAGTGGTAAGTTAAGGACGGCATCAATTTGTCACCGTCGGATTAAATAGATCCCGTATGTCATGTATGTCATGTATCACACCGCGTGTCAGTGTGAGCCAAGGAGGTGCCAGCAAGGTTACACGGCAGGTAGCGGACTTTATAGTTAGGCTAGTATAGTAGTGTCGTGTCATCCCGATTCCTGAAGACTCATCAACTCCGGCGCCTTGTGGTTATTATGTACCAGGTATAGATTTATCGCCTCGAGGCTCGGACATCCGTTTATCCGCCACATACACATCGCTGCAACTCCGAGTTCCTCACATGGAGGCTGCCTGAGGCGGGCATGAGCTTGCTAGATATTGTGCGGAGATTAGAGTAGGCACTGGGCAGACAGACAGCTCCTCGTGTGTACCATGCATGGATTGTAGGTGTGTAGTTAGCAGCTATAAAACCGCCAGGGCCCCGGGGCCATCGCGAAAGAAAAAAAAAAGCTGAAGAACCATCTCGCACAGCCGCACACTTACCATGTCGCCATCGAAACTCGAAACCACCTTGTCCAGCGCGGCCCTGGCTACGGGCGAGTCGGAACCACTTCTGCCCGCCACCGCCGCTGCCGCTGCCGCCTCCCGTCCGCCATTCACATACACGCTGCGGCCGGCGACCCTCGCCGACGTCCCGAGCATGGCCTCCCTCGCCGCATGCGCCTACCTCTCCTCCAGCTTCAGCGACTTCCTGTCCCCGGGGCGGTTCGCATACATCAGCGAGCACGCGTACGGGTACACGCAGCGGGTACGGTACCGGATGCTGTCTCCACGCTGCGTCTCGATCATAGCCGTGTCCTCCTCCGGGCTGCCGGTGGGGTACGCGCAGTTCGTGCGGCACGGCGAGGACGCCGCCGCGAAGGAGGTGCATAGAAACGGCAATACCTGGGCGTTCCAGCTAAAGAGGGCCTGGCTGTATGCGAGATTCGCGTGGGATTATATCACCTTCACCGATAGGAGTATGGATCAGAAGGCACTGAAGGTCATGATGGCCCATGGAGATATGTGGAAGGGAGAGCAGCCGAATAGGTGGCATGCCCAGAGCGTCGTCGTTAGTCCTGGACATCAGAGGAGGGGCATTGGAAAGGCGCTCATGCGGGGAATGATGGAGAGGGCGGGGTCGGAGGGTGTCCCGCTCGGCCTCGAGGCGAGTCCGGACGGGGAGTTGTTGTATACTAAGCTCGGGTTCGAGCTGAAGAGGAGGTTTGAGATTGACTTTGAGGGCTTGGGGAAGGAGATTGAGGAGGATAGGGGCGGGTTGATGATTTATTACCCGCCTGGGTGCGAGAGGGAATAAGAGGTGTGGGTTGGTGTATGTAGAGTACATACGATGGCGAAAGGACGTCCGCGAGCTCCGTCAGTTGTCAATGGGTGCTCACGATGGAGGAGGGGAAGGAGGGCTGTATTGAGCATATACGGTACCATATTCACATATCGAGTCTCATGGTGGTAGTTTAGTTAATGAATACCAAGAATCCGATCGATATATGCGCACAGTTCATGTTCATGTGGGATCTCGATGGCGGGGGGACGGGAGCTGCCGTAGCGCGGCAGGGATCGTGGACACTGGACAGAGCTCAATGCAAGCGCCTGTACCTCATCAACCTCACCTGTAACTGCTCTACTAGTATTGTACATCCAACCCACGCAGCATTGCAGCATCGCAGCGTAGCCATGAAGTCGACCGCCGGGTGGTTGTGGACGAGTATCCTTTTCACTATCACCACCGCTCTGGACACCGGCATCACCTATCCCAACAACACGCCTCCAAAAGGTGTCGATGTATGGTGCGGAAAGGCGTACAGGGCTACCGACAGTATGTACCTACGTACGCCATGATGATGGGGGACATAATGGCTAACTGCTGCGGTACAGAAGCATTCACCAGCCTCGTCGAAGCTGGTTGGCAACACCCTCCACCGCCCTCGAAAGAACCATTGCTGGAGTTGACTTGCCGCCCGCGGTTGAAGCCGTACGTAAAGGGCCTCTCGCCTCGGCCAGGGGTACTGTTCGATGCGAAGGTACACACTCCATTCCTCCAATTGTCCGTGACCTCGGTTGATGGCCTGGTCGAACGATAGCTATCCCACGACATCGGTAGTCCATTCGTCAATGCGACCCCTCCACAACGGATCTGGGTGAGCGCGTGGATCGGGTCCATATCACTCGGCGGGGGATATATGGACCTCGGCGGGCAGCTAGAGATACAATTCGCTGGGCTTGAAGAGCTCTCCACCCGAATGGAGGCGTATACCGTCGACTGCGAGGCGGCTGTGGGGCCAGCCGAAGCGCCGTTTGCAAGTGCGACCGCAGAGCTGTTCTGGCTGCCGCCGAATCCGTATGGTGGCTCCACGGTGCAGTTGGATACTAAGACGGATGAGCTGGTGTCAGCTTCTTTTCGTGGGCACAAGATCTTTCCGATCGGGTATTACACGGGCTGGGGGAATTACCTGGCTGGCAACTGGAGTGATCTGGGGCATATCAAGAAGGCGGGCTTCACGATGGTGCATCCGATTCCCGGGGGCGGGCCTGCGAGTGTGGCTTGGGGCGAAGAGTCCGGCAGCTTGGAGAGGTTTCGCGAGTTTATGGATAAGGCACACGAGGTCGGTCTGTGGGTAATGTATGATATGCGCCATACATTTGCGTCCGCCGAGGAGCTGGAGGTACAGGTAAAGATGTTTCGGGGGCATCCGGCACTGCTGCTTTGGTATACTGCGGATGTGGGTGGTGGCCATTCCGTTCGCTGTGTGTAGATAAGGTGCTGACTGATGCCGAACAGGAACCAGATGGTCACAATAACCCAACCGATTCGACGCTTCTCGCGTACAACACCATCAGCGCCCTCGACGGCTACCACCCAATATCCTTCACCCCCAACTGCCAAAACTACTTCTTCACACAGTACGCGTCCGGCGCTGACATAGTGATACCGGACGTCTATCCTGTGGGGCTGAACCCAACCTTCTCCAACGTGTACAACACTCCCTGCAACCGCACCTATGGTTGCTGCGGCTGCGATAACTGTGCGGCTACACTGCAGGACCTTGGCACTCGAATTCTCGAGATGAAGGAGTACGCACGGTGTTCAGGAACGCACAAGACCTTTTGGGGCGTGGCTCAGGCCTTTGGGAATTCCGAGTTTTGGACGCGCATGCCTACCAAGGCTGAGATGGTTGAAATGAGTCGCGACGCCGTTGTCCGTGCGGGTGCGAAGGGACTGTTGTATTGGAGTGCGCCGACCACCCGCGAGATTTGGGAGGGCACGGCGGATGTGGCCAAGTGGATGAATGGCTACGCGGCGGAACCCGTCATCAGGATGGAGGAGGTGGGAGGGAAAGAGACAATCAAGAGTGAGCTGTAGGATGGCTTTACTTGGAGAAGCGTTGTTCTTATGCCTATTTTTGCGGAAGTCGTGTGGTGGACTTTAATGCGTCTTTCTTTTGTCCCGCGCGTCAGAGCTGTTGAGCGGGAGTAAAGCCGGGGAGAGGACGGGAGGTGACACTGTGACGGTGTCCATCACTCTAGCTAGTCGTGGAAAACAAGTCATCGGACGGATGTCGTGCTTTCACAGTTCTCTCCTGGGACTGACCGATACATCCCGAGCTGTCACCTGTGTCCCACTAGTTAGCGGGATATTCAGGCAACCGGCAACCCCACAGCAGATCACTACTTCCGACAGCTTACTCTCACCAGACCGACGGTCCGAAAACCTTGGACTCGGAAGGATGTAAATTGACGTTAACCTATCCCTTTGATTGTTTCCAGTGCCCCGAGCTACGGCACGGGGGGTGGAGAGACAGGCGGGTGGAGGCAACTAGTGTGTAGGTTATGATGTCGGGCTGATGACAAGTGGTATGGTGAGGCGACTGTGCGGCCGACTAAGAGCTCCCTCGCCGCCGCCGCACCACCTATGCCCGCACCACAAGCCAGCCTTCTTCAGCCGGCTGATGGGAGGTTACTTGCAAGTAACCAGATTCGGACTACCCCCTGTGTCCCCCACTCGCCCCCCGTTGCCTTGAAATATTTTTGACAAGGGAAGGGTTCGGGTTCCTTCCTGCCTGCGGGGCAGGCTCTGGAGTAGATTTTAATAATGCCTTGCCAGTCGTGTACCTACGTGTATATGACGGAGCCCGAGGTGAGCTTCGTAGCAACAGGTACCCACACTCGCCTGATTATAGCCTAACGTAGCCCATTTGCCATCCGCCGTCCATCTTCCGCTCGGCTTCCTCTCCCCTCCCCCCCCCCCCCTCCCCCCTCCCCCTCCCACATACCTTTGACCTTTGACTCGCGACAATGAATGCGAACGTCCACCAATGTCTCAACATTACTATATGTCAATGTCGCCCAGCAAGTTGCATCAAATGCCCGCGACGCTTGTCCTGGGCGTGTCGATAATGCTGTGCACGCTGTCGAGTACGGCTGTCGCCCTCAGATTCATCTCCCGCCGCTACATACACCGCGGGGTCTCGGTTTCGGATTGGTTGATTCTCGTTGCGTTGGTGGGCACTCCTTAGACGGCAGTGAGGTACGGGGGGAGGAGGGGCGGTGTTTGGAAGGCATTGGTGTTGATGTTAATGGGGATATAGATTCTGGCGGTTTCTTTTTCAGTGGCGTTAATAGTAGGCACCAAATCTATGAATCCGAGGGCGAGGAGAATAGTGAGCCCAACTCCCCATTCACATTCGAAGGCAGCAGTGGATGCTGATATTTTTTCTACCAGTGCAGGTTCATCTATACTTTCCTCTTTGTATGATCTCTTTTTTTCTCCTCTGGTTCTGCCTATTCGCACCGGTGTAAACGGCTGATTCTTCCAGAATCCCACAGCAGCAATGATAAAGAACTCCGTACTCCTCTACTACCAAGATCTCTTCTGGCGGTACCGTGCAGTGCACTGGATCGCGTGGGGGGTGTTAATAGTGGTCAACATCAGTGCCTTCACTGTATCGGTCGTGGTGTTACTACAATGCAAGCCCGTATATATCCCTATTCTCATCTCACCTCCAAAAAACCTCCCATGTTGACTGGGTATGGGAAAGTTCTGGGTGGTGTTTGCGACGAGAGCACAAGACCGCCTTCCCCGGGGCTGGAAGTGCATCGATACCGTGAAACTGGTGTATGCGGCCGCCCCGCTCAATATCTGTACAGACTTTGCCCTGATCCTCATACCAATGCCCATATTGGCTTCGCTGCAGCTCCCCAGGAGACAGAAGATCACGCTGATGCTGTTGTTTGGGCTGATTGGATTGTATGCCCTCTTCCCCACTTCCCCACTTTCGTTCTTCTGGGTCAGGAGGCGAGGGCTGATATCTGGCTGGCTGGCTGGGGAGTGGTATAGTACGGCGATCCTCGAAGTGATCCGCGCCTACTACTTCCAGAAAGCAAATCAAACCACAGAGTTTGGCCGAGAGGACGCTATCTCCTTCCTCTGGGCATCGATAACCGTTCACGTGGGCATCGTGGCCGTGTCCGCACCGATGGTGAAGCCGCTATTTACGCGGTGGAAACGGCTATTCGAGCTTGTCGTACATTATGTGAGCTCGAAACGATACAGAAGCTCTGAGGAAACGACGCCGGAGATTTTGCACCACAGGCTGTCGCACGAAGCTGGCGGGGATGATGGACAGCTGGTCCGCGGGTCGCTGACGAGCGGCGGGCTGAGGCCCGATCTCGATATTGAGGATTATAGGGATATCAAGAAGGCGTGGCCGTTTTTGCCGTTACTTTCAGGGCCGTTTTGTAGGTTCCCCAGACGAGTGGTGCGAGGGATGCTGATGGATTAGTCATGTGGGGGATTACGTTCATTCTCATCGCTGTTATTCAAAAGAAGCTGGAGGCGATAGGCGTGGCTACCGATACTCGGTCGCTGGGATTGCATATAGCATACTACGGGTGAGATACCTTTCCCGGTGCACTCCATGGTGGTGGTGGTGGTGGTGGTGGTGGTGGTGGTGCTCATAGGTATGCACAGATCCCACAGCATATCTGCCCTCACCCTCGGTGGCTGGATCTTCCGTAGTTACGGCTTCAAAATGGCCATCTCGATTGGCCTCTTCCTCTACGGTATGGGAAGCATGTGCTTCTGGCCCAGCTCCATCCAAGAATCGTACCCAGGCATGGTAATTAGCATGGTGGTGGTAGGCGCCGGCAGCGGGTCGATGGAGATCGCAGCCAATGTTTTCGGCATCCTCCTCGGACCGCAAGAATACGCCGAGATCCGCCTTAACATCCTACAAGGCTTCCAAGCTGTCGGCGGCCTACTCGCAATCCTAACCGAAACTACCGTAGTGTACGAAAGCATCGGCGGAATGACCTACTCGACTCTGGTGGACGTACAATGGATCCTCCTCGCCTGCGGAATCGCCGCGTTTATCCTCGCGGGCGTGTTCCTCTGCGTGAACCTCCCCGAGCTTCGTGGCCTAGACCCTCCCAACACCTTCTATGCCTCGACCAAAAACATTTACACCTCCTCCTTCGGCCCGGGCTTCGCTCTGTCCGTGTTTACACTCTTCTGGTACGTCGGCGGTCAAGAAATTACCACCCTCTATGCCCGCGGCTTCCTGGTCGAAAACCCGCACACGAACGTTCACGAAGCCCTCGGGATCGAAAAGTCCGCGCAAGCGCTCTTCGCAGCGGGGCGCTTCATCGCCGCAGCAATAATGCTGATCATCCGGCCGCGGTTCCTGCTGCTAGCATTCACGCTCGGACTGATCGTGACCGCAGCGATCGGCATGGCGGGGCGGCACCCGACACACGACGGGATATGGCTGCTGCTGAACTCATTCTTCCAGGGAATGGCGTACCCGACAATAATCGCAATGGCCATACGCGGGCTAGCAAAGGGCGACATCAAGGCCGCCAGCATATGGCTCGTCAGCTCGCAGCTCGGCGCCGCCGCTGTCCCCTGCATCTTCCACGCCGTCAAGATCACCCGCGGCTCCGTCTACGCGCTGTCCGTGGTCGTGGCAGCGTTCGCCGTCATGCTCCCGCTGCCGGTATACCTTATGGTCAGGAATAATGAGCGAGAAAGGACTAGACGCGTCGATGAGTGCCAGTTGACGGCGAAGGGCTGTGGTTGTGCCGATGGCTGTAAGAGTGGGTGTGCGGCGGCAAACGCGGTGCTCAGAACTTGTGCCGAGAATGTTAGGCGGCGCAGTGGGCATGGCGCCCCCGGCTTCCTCAAGACGCGCGAAGATGATGTTAGGAGGAGAAGTGGTGGGAGTGAGGCGGGCATGGTGGAGGCCGGGATGGGGTTTCCTTGATGTTCATGGTGGTATCACTCGTGCTGGGTTTTTGGAACGGGCTTAGAAAGGTGTTATGTATTATCAATTTAATGAGTACGTCGTCATATCATACGGTTATAGTCTTGTTTCTCACAAAGGCCGAATATGAGTATGATGAAACGAAAATACAAAAAACAAATGTATTAACCATTCCATCTATAGTAGAGATGGTCTCAGAAGTAAAGCGACCCATTCGCCTTGTGCTATCTAATTAATCATGTAAAGTACATTGCGGCCATGGCTAGGACCTTCTAAAGCTTTTATTGAGTTGCGATCAAATCTCCTCCGAAGCTTTTCCCTCATCCGCGCGCTTCAGCTTCACCCGGCCCTTGTCGTCGATAAACGGCTCGTAGCCATGTTTATCAAGCACCTCGCTGGGCACAACTTCCCTAGCGTTGAGCTCCTCGACGATCGCCTGGTTCTCCTTGTTACCCTGCAACAGAGCGCGAAGACACAGGATGGCGTGTTCACGGATATCTGTCAAAATCTATCAGTATGGCCACACACTCAAATGGGGAAATGATACGCACAAGGGTTGTCATCATCGATCTTGCACTGGTTCAGGACAACCGGCAATCCCGCCTTCTCCCTGACCAGGTCCTGAACCTCACGATTCTGCCAGGCAAGTGTGCTGATGAGGATTACGATGAAGCGCTTGATATTCGGCCAAGTGAACTCGTCTGGTTCAACCAGCTCCCTATCGTTATCATCATCGTCTGCCTCACCATCCGATTCTTCCTCACCTTCTGCATCATCCTCGCCACTGCCGCCGATATCGAACGGACGTTCCACCAGATGCTTCGCCTCCTGCTTCTTGGGGGGTTCCTCCTTCTTTGGCGCTTCGGCGGTCGCGGGAGGGGAGGGCTTGTTTGGCTTTGTGGCAAGGTAGCGCGGGATGGCTTGGTCCAGCTCGCCCAGTAGACGGACCAGATCGGCGACCAGTCCCTTCTCGTGCGTGGAGAGCGTCTTCTTTGCCTCTTCGTCCTCCGAGAAGAGGACAAACAGCTCTAGGAATTGATACAGGCCTTCATAAATCCTGTCCAGGTCCCACAAGCTGAGCTCGAACGACTCCTTGCTCTCCTTTCCGGTGCGGATTGCGCCCTGCAACTGAATGATCTTGATGACGGGGTTCACTACCTGCTTCCGGAAGGTGTTGACGAAGAAAGTGGGAATTGCACTCTCGATAACGGGTGGGATATCGGCAGCTTCCTCATCACTTCCGGGACGAACGTTGGTAGCAGCAACTTCAATGGCGATGGTGGCGGCGTCTTTCGGTGGCTCAGTATGAACGGGAAAGCCCATAGTGGAAGGCGACTGCATTGCCGGTATTGGCGAGCCGCGGGGCCATTCTCCCTGGTTATGCTGAGGAAGACCGTTTTGTGGTCGGTAGACAGAAACCAAAAGTTTCAAGAGAACCGATTGAGCTGGGGTGACAATGTCCTTGTCGTCCCGAAAGCACTCGTACGCATATGGGATCAGTCCATTGAGAAGGATAGCCTCCACAATCTGTCCCAGCACGCGGAAGCAGAAGTCTTCTTCATCCACCTCCCAAGCACCCAAGAACACCAGGACTTCGCGCAAAAGACTGCGTCCGTATCCCTGCGCCAGCATCAACTTGCATCTAACCGACTGCATGGCTTCATCCGATCCATCGAACGCCACAATCCCGCTCTGCAGGATCATGAGTAATGGCTCAATCTCGTCGGGCTGCAGAAGCCGGGGCACATCGGTAAGAAAGCCAGGTTTGTAGTACTTGGCGTTGAACCCAGCCGATAGCGAGTTGCACTTAGCAGCCGTTTCATTGTGGTGAGCAACAGTACCACCGACAAATCCGACACCGACGCCGGAACCGGGTGATGGTTGGGGTTTGGTGGATTTTCGAGCTTTGCTCTTGCTGGTGGCCTTGGCTATCAACGGGGAAGGGCCGGTGGTGTGGATCGAGGAAGGTGTGCCGAACAGGTGCAGCCAGATGTGAAGCTTCCTGGTTTCATTGCAGGTCATGAGGTTATTGAAGAATTGCAATGCCGTAATCATCACCTTCTTGTCTGTGGTAGCAATGTCAGCAACTTCCGGGAGTGAGAACCAATGGGGCTAGGAATGCATACATCCTCCCTTCATCTGCAATTCTTTGTCGTGGGTCGGCTTGTCTAAGTTTGGTAGAATCGGTTTGCTCGCTTTTTCGACACAGATTGAAAGAAGCCGCCGGATCTCTGCATCGAATCCCTGCTCTCTGCACCATTCTCAGTCAACTGTAAATACACCGTGACGGGGTATGGAGCTCATACGCTGCGAGGTTTTGGGCCCGCTCCTTCGCCGCAAGCAAATTGCGTGCCAGTAAAACCAAGTCCCAGACTTTCGGTAGCAGGTGGTGTTTGTTCAATGTGAGCTGGTCGTTTCCAGCCAGCAAGGTCTCAGTCATGGCTTTCCACACTCGCTCCGAGAACCCCAGAATTTCCCTACCACATTTAGCATGCCCCGCACATTCAGGAGAAATTGACCATCGCCTACCTCGCCTCGCGACTCCTCTGTGTCTGCTTGACTACATTCTTGAGTTCCGCATCTCCAGTCGATTCGACGGTGGGAATCAGAATGCCGGGATGCGTGAAGCTCGCCTCGACGCCGAAGAGGAGGGTCAGGAGCAGATCCTCGAGAAGAGCCATGGTTAGATTTGTCGGGATACCGAGACTGCTTGAAGAGAGATTGGCGGAGGCCGCCGGTACGGGGAATGTGGTTGGTTCGTTCGCTCGTTGATGTAAACTGCAGGGTGTGGGATTTAGTGATGTCAGCTGGGTTCGCACGGTTTGGTGGGGCAGTCTGCTTTGAGTGTCAGGGTAATTAACAACGCGCGGATGACAGCTCGCCTAGCTTGTGACGCTTGTGATGCAAAGCTTGGCAGAATCGCGCTTAGTTGCGGCGAATTTGTCCCATCCAATTCGGGAATCGTTTCTAGCGGCCATGGTTCTAGACCCAAAGACTTGGCATGTGGCTACAACGAGTGGTCACGTGCTCGTAGGAAAGAAAGGCATGAGTTTCGTGTCAGCGCCATAACCACCAACCATTCCTACTACCACCATCACCGTATCCGAATAACTTCCACCAAATGTCTTCTTCCGGTATGATTCCCTACACAACATGCGCCCTATTGGAAGAAGCAACTCATTCTGTCAAACTTTAGTCGCCCGGAGATCTCGGCACGAGTTAAGGTTCGGCGGTGGAAAAGTCTTGACAGCCACGATGGACCATCGACAAGTATATAGTTACGCGGCAGCAAACTCTGATGAGCGGCCAACCTAAGGTGGCCTCTCAGTCTTAAATAGAGGTCTTCCCCGTAGACGATAGGTTCTTCTTCTGTATCGAATAGAATATCATCATCTGTCTACCCGTATATTCCAACACATTCAGTAAGAAAACCAGTTAAGTTGCCGGTGGATCAGTTCGACGAAGTTTGACCATTGGTGGGCAATGTTTACGCGTTTCGAAAATAAGAGTATACAGTAGAACAGAGCTGCACAAGCCGAGCACAGGGAATTAGAGAAAAGCCGGAGATCTAGCAGTATCTAACCACGACTCATCAAATGCAGAACCAGCAGCGTCCGCGGTAAAGATCAGTGTTCGGTTACTGTCAAGTTGATGCCTCAACTCAACGGACTGCATCCTACTGTTACCCTCGAACACAAAACCGAACATTACCTTACCACTGTCACGATTGTGAAACCAGTTGCATCGTGAAAAAGTCAAAGTTTGTACAGGAGCTGCCCGCCTGGTGAAGTGCAGGATAATGGACGGATCGAGGTAATTCTGGATCTTTGTGTCGTCAAAGTACAACTACGACATACCACCTATAGAATACATGAGTTGATGGGGAAACCCAATGGGAGGGCCATCGGCAGCAGCAAGTTACTCGCGCTTGGATGGAGGAGGTTAGGGAAGCTGTTGCACTGTTGGTAATTTCATGCCCGAAGGAAATTTAGAAATGCACAAATCATGGGAGTTGTAAATATTTTCTTCTGAAATAATTTTACTATGGGACGAGTAATCGCGAAAGTTATAATTTTCGAAGAGATTGTTTGAAGGACAAGTCACAAGAGTTGGTATGCCGCAGAATCTGCTATGGTTGTGCTGTTCTGGGTGGACGACGGTGTTGAGTGCACGAAGTACAACAGGGGGCGACGACTCTTCGATAGGCGGCAGCCACACCCACTCGTGTTGTGCCACACGCTAAATCGTAGCGTCATGGCCGCTATGTAGACAAGATTCCGGTGGCATGTTCCAGTGGCGCGTCGCGCAGGGCTGCACATCCCTGTAATTAATCGCTGTCTAGTATCACGTGACCACGCTTGGAAGCTCTGATTCAAATTGACGTCGACTCTTCCCGGTCTGTTCAGCTCCACCCCACTCTCCCGCTCTCCATTCTCTCTACCCTCTCGACATCATCCCTCGTCCCCCTCGTAGCATCCAACGCTTCACCTCTCATTCACTCTCCCACGCATCCCCGCTCTCTCTCTAGCAAACTCGAACACTCACACCTCACGTTACCCCACTGCTCCCCTCACCTCCGTTAGAAGCTTTCGAATAGCTATAGCTGTCGCAAGGGAACCAAATTCCCTCTTCCTCCTAACCCGGGGTGTTGAGCCGAAACCTACAACCGGTTCGGCCGATAGCAGAATGTCGGGTCCTTCCAAGCTGCGCCGTTCCGCACGGTCGCGACTAAAGGTGGATTACACCAAAGGTCTCGGAGACGGCGATGACGATGACTACGCCGATTCCAGTCAGGTTGGTGATAGTGTCGCGCTGGCTGCTAAAACTGGATCCGCTACTCGCCGAACCATTGCTGCTAGTGCCAAAATGCAAAACCAGGATGTGAAAGTGGAGGGCGACGGAGATGAGGATTCGGACTATGCCCGGCGACCCAAGAAGAAACCGAAATTGGCTGTCGTCAAGCGCCAGAGGGTCATTCTCAGCTATGCAGAGAGGGTTGAGCTTAGGATGAAGACTACTTGCTTTATCTTCAATATCCCATACAGCACGTTCGACAAATGGCCTTTCTCTCTGAACCCGGAGCAGGACGGCGGCCCTTCCCTATCAACCATGCCGAACGAAGTCCTACTATTGATTTTTTCATTCAGTAGAAGTGATGATCTTCTTTCCCTCAGAAAGACATGCAAGCATTTCAGGGCACTACTTAGGCACGAGAGGTACGGAACCGTTGATATTTAGTCATCCTATTGGGGTAGACATACTGACAACCGTAGCATTTGGCGTGAATCGCGCCTGAACTACCTCCCTCCACTTCCCAGCGAGCTCCCAACGCCGCTGCCATTTGGTCTGACTGAAATCAAGTTGTACCTACTCTCATTCTCGAAGTCGTGTAGCCACTGCGGTCAAGTGGCGAAGCCGCAAGCAAGACCTCGAGTCTTCTACAACTGGGGCATGCGCGGCTGCAAGGTACGATTCACCGTTTTCTCGACTCTGAGTAGAACCTGATGTTGGACTAGGACTGCGTAAAGCAGTATACCATTTTACACAAGGACCTAATGGCCTTGCTTTCGAAGAAGTGCGGTTTCGATTTCCACGAACGAGAGGCGCTGGTCTCGACTCTGGAATCGCACGATCATTCCATGTGGAGGTACCGTGGCATCTTCTGGAAAGCTCAGGTTTATGAGCGCCTTGAGGATGCGGAGATTGAACTTGTGTCTGACAATTTCACCAAATGGGCAAAAGATAACAAAGTTCCTCACTCTGTGGAACAGTACCATGGCATGCTGGATAAGTGGCGTTGGAGAGCTGCGGATGCGATCATGCGCAACGAGATAGACTTTCACTGTCACAAACGTCGACAGAGACGTTTTCTTCTAATTGAGCTGTGTAAGGTGCGTTCCGCTAAATGTGCCCCATGCCCGTTAGTTGAGACACAAACCTAACTTCGAGATGCAGCGACTTCCCGAGCCAATTCCAGAACAGGCCCTGCCCTTCCTCAATCGCTTTATGATTCTCCTCTATCGCAACACAGAACTCCAGAAATCCGAGTTCATTGAAGCTCTTCCATTCTTGCTGAAGGAATGGGCCTCTTACCGGGAGGAGCAGACGCAGGTGGCTCGTCTCGAGCGTATCTGGAGAATCCAATTGCAGTACTTCATCGAAGAAACCGCCGGGAAAATCTTGGCTGATCTTCACATCAAGGGAGACATCGATCCCATCACCTGGCGTCAGATCCTCATCAGGACGATTACGAAGGCCGCGAATGTAAAACCCCGTTACAGAATGCCAAAGGATGCGAGTGACAAGTACACCAAGATATTTAAGGATTGGAAGCTAAAAAACAAGCTCGGAGGGAGAGAACTGGGAAAACTCGATAAAGCTCTTACCCAACCAATTTACTCCGGAATCGAATTCTTCAAGCAGGTGCCCGAATCTGCCGACGATCGTGCCTCAGAAAACAGGGAAATAGTGCTTCCCCGTACGATCTACGAATTCTTCGAGCGCGGAAACGATCGTGTATTTGCGTGTCCGTATCGCTGGGGCCATCGCAAGACAGACCATATTTGCAATCACGCGACTCCGATGACTTTACTGGAATTAGTCGAGCATTGTGCGGCAAAGCACTCGGCGAACTGGAACGATAAGAAAGAGACTACCTGGGAACGTATTATGGATCACCTAGTTTTGCATCCTAATTTTGGTGGAGAGATCTACTGTTTCCTCGGACCTGTCGGCTCCGTGTTCCCCACCGGATCCCACGACGGATTCCGCTGCTATCCCTCGTCTCTGCGTTCTACAGACCCGCAGGGGCCCATTTCGGTGATGGTGGTCGCCAAAAAGTCAGGAATCGTTGGATACCTCATCAATGCATCGTCTGAGCGGGTAACCTCAGGGCCCTGTTGCTGCAAGCCACCACGGTACCCGGCAATCAATCTAGATACGACTGGCAAGGACATTTCTGGCATGGATTTTCAGGTTGCCGTCGCAAGCAATGCTGAATCTAACCAGAAGCACCGCAAAGCCAGTATCGAAACCTTTGGACGTCGCAGTGAAGTCTTTTCCCGACATCCATCAGCATGTATTAGTTTCAATGCACAGCACATGACCCTCAAGGGGACTTATGTCAGGCTCAAGATCACCTTCGGAGATAAATCAAAGAAGCTCGATGCGTGGCTCAAGTCTGTTCCAACGCAGCCGGCGACCCTCACCGATTAGACAGCGCTTCTTAGCAGCGTGCTCAATTCCTCCTTCGCCTTTTTCGGCATTTTTTTCGGACATTTTTACCCTAGAGAAGAACCAGTGGTTCTGGATGGACGATTTGCTGCTTTTTTTCCCTCCTCCCATCCCTCCTTAGTCTACTTTTCAGATAGACTCGATTGAACTGGGTGTGGCACAACTAGACGGGGGATGGAATACTTTACCGATGCGATACTAATTGTTGTTTTTCCAGCTCTCTTGTTTCTTTTGCTGACAGTACATTTTACACCTTTTAGGCGGATTGTTTGAGATTTATGGACGGTTGATTTGATTTGTTGGACGGCGCCTTAATTTCCTGGATTGTTTGAACATTGTTTTGAGGACTTGATTTGCTGATTTGTTTGAAAGGCGTTGAAGAAGAAAACGGGGGGGGGGGGGTGATACTTTACTTTTACTTGTGGTGTTTAGTGTGCGGAAATGTTTGCGTTGTTTGTCATTGCAATTGGGGTTTGTGTGCGCACTCACTGAGTGGTTTCGATTTGCTCCCCGTGCAAAGGGAGGAAAGGTCGGTCATTGCAGCATGGTTAGGTGTGCAAAAGCGAGATTTGTTTTTGTTTTGTCATTCTGAATTCAACCTATTCTTACCACCATCAGGCACAAAACCACCGCGTGAAGTTTATGCACTAGGATACCGGAGCCATTCGAACACACGAAGCCGCTCAACGTCACGAAACAGCAGAGATATCATGAAGCCAGCCGAGTGACCACTCATGTAGGCACCTCTTCGTCGAGTGATTTCTGTGAATACCACATTCCAGGTGGAATTGCGGATATGCCGAGATTTTGACTGCATCGACGTGCTTTTCGGCTGAGCTCGCCGGTACGAGCGATATGGGTCGGGTATGGAAGCTCGGATGGGAGCTTTGGGAAAGTTGGCGATCACTGTGGCTGAGAAATAATGTTGTCGAGACGCGGAGGGCAAGAGCCTCTCGCTGTTCTAGCGGGCATGTAGGTACCCGGGGGGTGGGTAGACCTGAAATATTAAATGATGCCTAGCCGGTCTTTATCTCTACAGCACTGTTGGTGGTAGTGGAACGATAGCTCGGGGGACAAATGTGCGTGCTTGAAAACTCAACCTCGCGATGACCGAGCTTTACGCGGAGCATCTCTCTTCCCGTGACCGATGGAAGTTGAATGGCCCGATATATCAATCTTGTGACTAGAGCAAAGAACTAAAGTTCAGAGTAGGTATTAGGCCTACAGTCTCTCGAGCATTATCCGTCCGGATCCCATCTTTAAGCTCGGGAGCAGTTTGTCAAGATGTTCCAATATCTGATAAGGCAGTAAGGCATCACTTCAAGCACTTACGCGCTCCGTACATCCCTTGAGCTTGCCCGGCTCTCCTAAACATTTGACGACTAGCTATAGGTGCGGATGGCCGTACCTGCAATAACCATATCACGATGGTTTGTTAGTCTCACTAGCGCCAACGGCATTACTAGAGCCGTATCATAATAATATACTTTACCGAAGGTTACCTCTCCGGTGAAGTTGGTTTTATTGCCTGAGCTCGGATCAAGAGATGCCGTGAGCATGTGAGAAGAAAGGTTTTGAAGGAGAGCTCGAGCTTCCTCCCCAGAAGGCGGTTTCACGCCCAAAGATGCTGATCCCTGTCGTCGATCGCGCTCCTGCACCGCACTCATCATCACCACCACCATCAACGCGCCCGTCAGCGTCAACTTGGCGTCTCCGCCTGTACCGCATCCAGAAGCCGCAACAACAAAGACAACAGCCCCGACAGCTCAGTACGGCTGCTAATGCATGTTCTGTTCGTGGGGAATTTCTTCAACAGCTTTGTTTGCGCGACAAGATGGTGCCCGGTGATCGAGGGCTCGGGATCGAGCTTGGAGGAGGAGCAGGAGGAGTAGGAGGAGGAGACGGGAGGGGGAGAGTCGGACACGTTTACCCAACACCACCGCCAGAGGACAGGCTGTCCGAATTGCGGCAAACATCAGGGCCCGGCGACGATAGTGGGATGGCTTGGGAGGGCGAGGGGCAGAACAAGGAAGCGGAGAAAGAGGACATGGTGGCCGTGGGTAAAGTGCTGAAGCTGTCTCACGAGCAGTTAGGCGAGCTTCTACCCTTGGATACCACCTCGACGCCGTTCGTTTTGCAGCCATCGTCTTCGTCTTCCTCTCCAGCTCGCCGCGCGAGATCGAGCACCCTTACGAATACCGGGACTGGGCCTGCGAGACCGTTGGTCGCGGGAAGGACGTTGTCTACACCGCCTACCTCAAGGAGAGTTGTGACCACGCCAGCGAGAAATCCGAATACGACCTCATCCAGGAGGAGAGAGAGTGGCAGCAGGGACAGAGGCATGATTACACCGAAACGAAAAAACTCTGGTTCCACTACGAGCACGGCTACGAGCACGACAGTGGTACACAATTATGGCGGCGGGGATGCGAGCTATGATACCCCGGGAGGCAGTGACGTCGACAAGGTGAACGGCAGTCGTCGGGAAGGCAGTCAACCGACTTCGACATCGACAACAATAACTACACCGTCGGCACTCCCGCCGCTGCCTTTCCAGAGCTACCTCTCATTAGCGCTGTCATCGCCGACTTCTGCAAGTTTCCCCGACACGCCGAGTACCAACGATGATGCATCTACACAGAGAGCAGGGCCGGTGTACGGAAAGCCGCCGCACCACTCTGATGATTCGGCAGAAATTGCGATGGAGCGTATCATGAACTTTTTTCTCCTTCCGCCGAAGCTGGAGGCTGCATTGGTGTTCGGCGTCTTCGCATGCCTGGACAGCTGGCTTTACATATTCACCATCCTGCCACTGCGATTTTTGAAGGCTATCGGCGTGTTGATGGGATACTGGAGGATGCGAGTATGGAATTACTTTAACTACGATGGCAACAAGTTGCGAAAGAAGTCTAGGAAAGATGGTGAAGCCGAAACGCCCGAGAAGCGGCGAGAGCGTAAGAAACGTAAAGAAACCAACGTGAGCGGGTTGAACCCAAATCATAAGGCAGATATCTTGAGGGGTATGATTCTATTTACCAGCTGCTGGTTCTTGATGCGGTTCGATGCTAGTCAGATGTACCATTCGATCCGCGGGCAGAGTGGCATCAAATTATATGTCATTTACAACATGCTCGATGTAAGTTCCGGCATAGGCTTCGACTCTTTGATAGATGCTCACGGGTGGCCTAGTTTGCGGACAAATTATGTGCTGCCCTCGGACAAGACATCTTCGATGTGCTTTTCTCTCGAGAAGTGCTCGACCGGCGTCCCGACGGCCACAGCAAGATCTGGCGGCCCATCGCGTTCTTTTTGCTCGCATTGGCCTACAATAGTTGGTACCCAATCCGGAGAATCAACTCCCTTACTGACCTTTATTAGTTGCTCACTCACTCGTACTTTTTTATCAAGTGATCACCCTCAACGTCGCCGTTAACTCTTACTCCAATGCGCTTGTGACGCTGCTGCTATCTGTGCAATTTGTCGAGATCAAATCCACCGTTTTCAAGAAGTTCGAGAAGGAGAACCTGTTTCAGCTCCTCTGTGCCGACATCGTCGAGCGGTTCCAGTTGATACTGATGCTCGTCATCATCGCTACACGGAACTTGGTAGAGCTGGGGGTGTGGTCCCTTTCGCCGTCTCCCAGCGGCGGAGTCCTCCCGAAAAGCTTCACGTTCTTCCCCAAGTGGACTGGAGAAATCATGGGTCCATTTTTTATGGTGATTGGGTCCGAGATGATCGTCGACTGGCTCAAACACGCCTACATCACAAAGTTCAACAACATCAGGCCAGTGCTATACGAGCGCTTCCTGGACGTGCAATGCAAAGACTACTACTCCCGCGTACGTAGCATCATCCCCCGGTCTCTCCCTCCATCAACTAACAATCGCACAGGCATTCACGGACCAAAACCTAACCAAGCGGATCGGCCTCCCCGTGATCCCGCTGGCCTGCCTGTTCATCCGCGCCACAATCCAAACCTACCACATGTTCTTAGCCACACACGTTCCGTCGCCGCTGCCCAGCACGTCCGCCACGACGTCTCTCAGCGAGAACCTCGCGACCTCGGAGACCTCCGCGGCACTAGCTAGCATCGACACGATCCTGCGGCGGGCGCTCTCGCGCTCTGACGCCTCAGCCTCCACGCTCTTCGACGACTTTGTCGCCGCCGCAACAATGGCGTTCTTCCTGCTCGCGTGCTTCCTCATCTTCCTCGCCGTCAAGCTGCTGCTGGGGATCACGCTGCTCGGCATCGCCCGCAGCCGCTATCGGGGCCTCAAGGAGCGCGAGCGGATGTGGACGCATACCGGCGCCCATAGGAGTAGTGCCTTCGGCACTACTACTATCACTGCCGAGAATAGGGCTATCATATATGGTGGTAATCCGGATGAGGAATTGAAGGTGGCGGAAATGGTCCGTAAAGGACGCGAGAAGGAGATGCGCGTAGAGATGGACTCCCTCGAGGGCGTCACCAGGTATAAAATGTGTGCTAAGAGGATCTGGTAGTGTTGCTTTACGGTACTTTACTCGGCTTTACTCGACTTTGGGGCGGGCGGGCGTTGTGTGTTTTGTCGGTGTCTTTGTAGAGAGAATGAGAGAGAGAGGGAGAGAGAGGGAACACCGATTTATTGTCGCATACGGCGTGTCTAGACTATGGCAAATTGATGTCTTTGTACAATAGCGGAGAGACCGTGCTTGCAATGTGTACCGAGTGAGTATGAGTGTTTGACGATGGCTGGAGAGTTAGGTAGAGGTTCAACTTAGCCGTCAGGATTCAGGAATTAGGATGATCTACGTAAGAGCCAGGAAATAGTTGAGCAATCCAATCTAAGCCCGGATTCTAAGTACATACCTGTTCCGAGCGCACCTGCGTTCCCCATCAATGTGTAGAGTGCTTGCTATCTATATCACAGCGACAACCCGGTTACCTACCCGGGGTTTGAGTCTCGATGCCGGACGTAGAGTACCTATTACATAGTAGAGTAGAGTAGATGCGCAATCCAGCATGATACGGTAGGTACCGTACTATGTAGGTACGGTAGTGAGGAGGTAGGCACGGCGGTGGGGAGTTAGTGGGAAGGTACGGCGGTGGGGAGGAACCGGGCGAATGCAGTGATGATGATGACGATTAAACAAAAAAGGAAACAAAAACAAAACAAAAAAAGAAACCAAATCCCGCATTCCCGCAGGCGCATGCGGTAGAGTGGCGGTAGCGTAGCGGCTTCGAACGTTGAAGAAGCATTCTACAGCCTAGTGGTGTGTGTGTAGACTACGTGTAGAGTATAGGCAGTTTACTCTATAACTATTTCCAAATATCGGCAGAATACATGACATGGCATCGCGAGTACGGTAATTATGGCAGCGGTTCACCGTTATCCTTCCATTCCACTCCCGGGTTCTTTCTTTTTTCCGTTCTTTTTTTACCCAGCGGGACGTACGCAGCGCGAACCACGGGGCGGGTACGGTACATTCATGACGCTCGCCCACCCAGCGTTGCCCACCCAGCGTCGACTCTCACTCTCTACCTATGGTGCGGCCTACCTATCCAGCTGCGGGGTTTCGTGTTTCGTGTTTCGGGTTTCGGGGCTGTCGATCGGCGGCGTGTAGTTCCTCTAGAGTATTGTAGAGTACACTGTAGGGCGTTGCCGCAGGCCCGCAGCGCCTGGGCGGAGGAGGCGTTTTGTTTCAGAGCTCGGGTACCGGGGAGTACTGCGTGGCCTGCGTGGCTTGCCAGGTGGCTTGGGTGGCTTGCGGGAGGGGGGCCCGGGGCGGGAGATCGAAATACATCATACATACTGTACATGCATTGCCGGTATTCGTGGACGATGCGCGGGAGTCGTTGGGACTCGGGGATTCGGAGGTGAGGAATCGTGTATTGTGTCGTGGGAGGATGGTCGGCGGCATATCTACCGTACTTACTGAGCTACTAAGCAGCCTGAATGTGCGGGAATTCAGACAGCAAATTCCCCCGATCCTCGTTGCCTGCAACTTCCCGCTTCATTGCTCTCGTGGTCTCGTTATGATTCGCCGTTTGGCCAGTGAGCCTTGAGGGGACTCGGGAGCACTGAACTTTGAACTTTGAACTTTGAACTTTGAAGCCTGGGAACGGTCCGGGTATGTCGGCGGGGTGCCGATACTAGGTACTTTTATACTCTATCATATTATCATAATCTCTCCTCATCTCTCATCTCTAGACTCCAGGGTAGTTATGGTACCTATCTCTACTCCATCTTGTCCACAGCTCCAAGATAGAAGGTCTCACACTGAGGTCATCTATCCACCTATCCACGCGTGCATGTGGTGCATTTCCACCCACCGAGCACCTACTAACGGAGAAACGCCATCTGCAGGGAATCTGCAGGGACATGAGCCAGGACTCCTGGCGACGTTAATTACTAGGGCGACGTGGGGAAGCGCCGCAAGGTACGCGAGCCGCTGATAGGCTGGCGGGGTTCAGGAATCGGGAGGGATGGCACGAAATAGTTACGCGGAATGGGCAGGCGTATGAGATTTGGGGGTTTGGGGGGTTTGAGGGGGTGGGAGTGGGTGGAGTGGGTGAGGCGATTGGTGACTGGAGACTGGAGGCTGGTGTGCGGGTCCTTGCGGTCACTCTCTGGTAGATTGATCGATTCGAGACGAGAGAGGAGAGAGAGTGCGCTCGCTTGGTGTGGTGATGGGACCGAGGAAAGGGAGGGAGGAGGGACTGCCTGCTGCTGATGTTGATGATGCTGCTTACACCCCCAAATCCCCGCCCCATGGTTGTGTGTGAAGTAGATTCATTCTTGTACATTGCATCCCACACTTGCTTTCACACTTGCTGGCTGGCTCTGGCTTTTTCGTTTCTTCCTTTGCTTGCCCTTTCCTTTCCTTTCCTCTTCCTTGCGTTTTCGTTTCTATCGCATCGCTGGTCGAAGTCAACGTTTCGGAGAAGTCGACATTCAACTCCCCCCACCGCCCCTCCCAGCTAGCGAGCGCCATTCACTCTCACCCCACACTCCCCACCACGTTCTATCGGCATCATCGTCGCTGGCCTTGGAGTGTCGCTCGGTCGATCTCAATCTCCGAATCGGATTGAATGGCGCTGGCTGGTTGATCCCAACAAAACACACCCTCCTTCCACCGTCGTGGACCACCGCAACCCGGCGTAAACAATCACCACTTACTTTCCTTGAACGACGACAACATCGACACCAACTCGGCTCACTTTTCCTTTCGGTTATTTTCCTCCTTCTCTTCTCGACGGCGGACTGGTCCGCGGTTCCTCCCTTGACGGGCATTTGATTTCGCGACATACTCAGCGTACAGGATACCTAGGATATTCGGTGGTGAATCTACAAACCTCGCAACGGACCTCAACAAACATCCCCAACCATGGGGTGCTTCGGGCGAAATCGCAAACAAGAGTTTGTGCTCGCCGAGCACAAATTCGCATACATCGTGCGTATACCCACTCCCGCGCCGGGCTGGGACAGGAGGAATGTGGGCTGACGGACGACAGAACATGAATGATTACACCAGCAAGAGCTTCATTAATTATGTGGCCTATGGGTGGATTTATGTTGGCACGTTGGTTTCGGTGGCTTGCTATGCTGCGGACATGTAAGTTATACATGCGTGGGGAGGAGTCGCATCGCGCACGGATGATGGTCTATGCTCGATTGGCGAGATGTCGGCGTGCGCAACGGCTTTCTTTTTTTACTTTATTTTCTGACGAGTGTGAATGCGCAGCTACACGGCCGTTATCCTCCTCGCGTTCAACCGTTGGACCAACGATACCCTCGAGAAGAGTGGTATCATCGATTTCGATGTCGCCAGGATTGTGTTCTCGGTGTGTATATTCTTCTCGATTGTGCTGCTGGCCATCGATTGGTTCCGTGCGATTCGCGTCATTAAGAGCGATGGTGTCGCCGAGGCATATATGGACCTGATCGCGGTCGGGTTCAATTGCATTTGGGGTGGGAAGGGGAAGGAGGATACGGGCTGGAAACGGTTCCTCGTCTTCTCGAGGTTGACTAAGTCGAGAGGCGTGGTGGACTATCTCGCACTGTTTACATACTTCGCGTTCAAGGGCTGGGTGAGGATCATCTTCGCTGAGGGCCCGCGGGTCGTTATCAACGCCTTGACTTTCATCTCTGTTACCCAGGCGGATGTGATTGTCCACAGCGGTCAATGGGATGGTTGGGACAAGTTCGGCAAGAACGTCCAGGCGCTTTACGATGAGAACAAGCTTCAAGTGATGATCTTGGGGACCATGGCATTCACGAGTCTGTTCTGGGTCATGGCGGTTCTTCGGGTAGGATCTGATCTCCTAGAAAATAGGCACGAATCTTGCTGACCGATGCATCTAGCTTCTGCTTGCGGCGATAATCTATGTCGTCTACCTATGGCACACGATGACGGGAACTCAGAGTCTGAGCAAATACTGCAAGGAGCGCATTGACACGCGGATGGGCGAGATTGTCCAGAAGAAGCACGACAAGGCGATTCAGCGAGAAAAGAAACAGGGCACTGCATTCATCGCGCGACAGCCGACAATACCCGTTCTTGCGCCAACTCGCAATCCCACCGTCGGGCGCGTAGTGGCATCGAATCCGATGAGCTCCAGTGCGAATCTGATACCGCGCTCCAACACATTGGTCTCGAATACGCCGCCCCCGAGCTACATGAGCCGAGAGCCGAAGCTTCCGTTCATTCAAGAATCGGGACCCGCACCGCCGGCTCGTGCTCTCACCCGTGGGCCTGGAAATGCTCCGGTTGGTGTTGTGCATCAGTCTGCTCCTTCGAGGTCTGGAACCATGCGGACACACATTAGTTATGAGTCGTCCGCCTCTTCGAGGGACTACCAGCAATCGGTAATCTCAGATCACCGGATGCAGCCACAGCAACCTTACTACGACCCTACAGTTGATTCTGGATACCTACCACAGCCAGTGGGGGGACAGAGACGCATGGAGGAACAGCACAGTGGGTATGCTGGTGACGGAGAGTACCACCAGCTGCAGCCCCTCCAGCCAGGACAGTCCGGAAGAAGTACGTTCGTGATGGACAGGCTCGCCCGAAACAACACGGTTGGCGGAGGATACGACAACGGACAACCGCCGGTTCTTGCTGGCCAAGGTGGACGAGGCAGATTTCCCATCCGCCCCCGAGAGCCTGTGGACCAACAGCTCGGTGGTTGGGGCGCACCACCGCCAGGACCCAGGAGGCAGACCGCTGGTCTGCAACAGATGTACAGAGCACCGCAGCCTGGGCCCAGAAGCCAGACGGCGGGTCCTATGGAGGGGAGATACGGACTGCCACCACAAAATTTAGCGCCTCAGATGAGGGGATATGGCGCGCCACCTCCTCGAAGTCGCACGGCAGGACCATCGGAAGGAGCATATGGCCCTCCTCCTGTAGGCAACACTGTGGTGGACAGAATGGATGGTGGATACGGTGGTGGTGCTCCCCCTCGCAGCCATACCGCAGCTCCCTCAGCTGGTGCCTATGATCCTCCTCTCAGAAGTCAGAGCACAGCACCGGCGGCCGGAGCATACGGTCCTCCGCCTAGAAGTCATACCGCAGCACCAACAGCCGGAGCATACGGCCCTCCTCCTAGAAGCCGCACAGCTGCACCCAGAGATGACAGCTATGCTCTTCCTCCAATAAACACAGCAGTCGGACTCGACGACGGCTTCCACACCCCTCCACCACCACCGATAAAAGACACCGGCTACACGACACCGCAAAGCGGCGTATCGAACTCCGATTACTCACCATCGCGCACCATGACCGCCGTTGCAATCGAGGGCGGCTACGGAACTCCACCACGCGGCCAACGCGAGTACAGCCGTGACAGCGGCCAGTCGTCACTGCGTGATCGCGAGGAGCAGCTCGCACAACCACTGTACGCGGGAAAACCGACTTTCCGTCCACCCCCACGCGAGCAGTCTAGGAGCCCGCCGGTTCAGGTTCAGGACTATGGGCTCGAGGAGTTTGGCCCGCCCAGAAGATCCAGAACTGCGCCGGTCGAGGGTGGTCTCGAGGCTCGCAATACTACACCACCACCACCGAGATCAGAAACTGTACCCCCTCCTCCGCCCACTACGATGAGGGGAGGATTTGATGGGAATGGCGGTATGTTTTGAGTACCTATAATCTGAGTAATTATTGGTGCGGTAGAATATTGCTGTGATAAACGCATGATTGTGATTGATTGGCTTGGTTCTTGTACATATCTTCTGCGTCTGAAAGTGTTTTCTCGTTTGTTTATTTGCGGCCGCTGGAGTAGATTGGGTGTATTATCGGAGTCTTACTGCATGATGGGGAGGTGATGATTGATTTGGGTTGCCTGCTTGGTTACCTGCTTTTGAAGTTGCACGATAGCAAGTACGAGAATGAGAATGATTCGAGTTGTCGAGTACCGTAATAACGATAATGCGTGCGTAAGTACACAAAGCATCAAACAAAGCGAGCAAAAGCAAAAGCAAAAGCAGATCTATATCGACACGCCCCGGTGTCCTCCTTCCACCCGCCATCCACCGCACCAGATCAGGTATGACTACTCAAGAACTGATTCAACTCCGTCTTGCCCAGCGGCTTTCCATGAGTACGATGCTTCTTACTCTCCTCAGTCTCCTGTAGCGAATCCGTATCGCCCACCCACACATAAGTTCTACACTCAGTATTCGACCAGCCCGTTCCCGGAAAATCCCCCGTGCCCTTCCAATCCTCGGTGAGATAGTGCAGAAACCCACCATGGAGCACGCAGACAACATTTTCCTCGGGCCTTTCCCTGAGCCACTTCCTCACCCACCGCGCACGCTCCGTCAGCGCGGCCGGATCCGGCCCCCAAAACCCCTTCTTGCTCGTCCACTCCGATGCGGCAGCTTCACACGCCGAAAAGTCGAGGACGGCGCGGGATCCGTGCGCCGTCCGCTTCAGCATTGGATCTGCCCGCAGGATGGGCACGTCGCTGCCTGTGTCGCAGGGGAGAGAGGAGGTCTCTTGTAGCTGTGGCAGCAAAAGCACCGGCACGCCGGAGTGGATCTGCGTGGGGAATCCGAGGAGGGTCGTTTGGATTGTGCGCTTGAGGGGAGAGCTGACGAGGAGGGATACTGGGGGGGAGGGGGGGAAGCGGTCCGGCAGGGTGAGGCATTGTGTCTCCCCTAGCGGAGTCAGGTATGGGTCCCGGATGTGGTAGCGCTCGTTTACGTTGTGTTCTGCTTGGCCGTGCTGAGGAGGGTTAGCTACAGGGAGGAGTGAATGGGGGAGGCGGGACGAACGCGGATCAGGGTGACGATCTTGGGGGCCATTATGGATGGCGGTTGTGCTGGTGGTGCTGCTGCTGGTGGTTGTGATACGGTGGTGGAATGGGAAGGAGTGGATTGAAGTCGAGATAGAGGGGTGCCTGGATGGATGAATAGCCGTTGAGTCGAGTCAAGTCAAGTCGAGCAAACCGAGCCGAGCCGAGTTGCGGACCGTTTTGACGTCACTCCAAACGTGCGTACGATTACTCAACTCTATATGCGTACCGCCGGTGACTTGGTGAGAAGGTTTTCAATGGCAGCCAGCGCGGAGCTCTATGTAGAGTGGGATGGCGATGCCTTGCTTGCTGGAGGTTACACCGCCGTGTAACTAGAGTAATCTCACTAGAGTGGGTACCTCAAGATCCCTACCTCTGTCTCCGCCGTGCAGTGCAGCTTCGCCTGGCCTGGTGAGTCTAGTAGAGCACTATACACCACACTACATCATCACCATCTCCATACTATCGCGCCCCTCCCCCACCACGACGACGAAGACGACGGCACTCTTCCACCCCGCCTCCGCCCCACCCCCACCGACGATACCCTACAGATGGAGAGCACCCTCTTCCCATCCACGCCCGCGCTCCCGGCCCGCGCCCCGGAAATCATCCGCGCTCACACGATACAGCTACAGAGTGCGTCGCTGAGCTCGCGCGAGGCCGAGCGGCAGCGGCGGTTCCAGGGGCTTGTGCGGCGGTGAGTTTCTCCGCCCCCTCGTGCCAGCCATGGAGCTCGCTCGCTCGCTCGATCCTGAAGTGCTGATTCCGGTCCCTGTCTATGTAGCTACATGTCGCAGCTGCTATACGGATGCCAGCGGGCGCACTGCGACACGCCGACGTGCTACAGTGCGCGGAAGCGTTTACCCCGGAACTCGAATGCGTCGCGCCGGCTGTCGCTGCTGTCGGCGCGCATCATTGCGTGCAATCTCGCGGCCGGCGATGAGCCGCTCCGCGCGCTGTGTCCTGGCAAGCCCGTTGTGCCCACGCTCGCTACGGGGGGAAAGCGCACAGAGAAGGAGGTGGGTGTGGTCACCGATAAGGGCGCGAAGGATCCTAGGTCGTTTACGCAGATGCTGTTTAATACTGTCGCCTTGAAGATGGTCGAGTGGATTAGTCTGCCGCCACCGCTGCCGCCGAGGAAGGTGGAGGGGGAGGAGGGGGAGGAAGACGGGGAGGGGGAGGAAGACGGGGAGGGGGGGGGGCAGGAGGAGGAACACGAACCGCCGAAATTGAAGTTCCCGGTTAATCCTCTGGACGTGATGGATACTGGCCGGATGAACAAGGATTCCGAGGCGGTCAGTCAGATGCATCACCAGGAGATACTACAGCAGCAGACGAGGCGGAGGATGTCGTCCGCAAAGGATGTGACGCCGACGCCACACTCAAATGCGAAGGCGAAACTCACCACCCCCATAAACACTTTTATACCGCCACCAGTATATCACCAACCACGACTGCGGAAGGAAAAGGACGCGGCAGCGGTTGCGAAGCCACATCTCACGCCTAGCAGAAGCGACAAGAACGCGGCGACGTTGATGCTTTGGCCGGCAACGGAACCGGTGGCGGTGGGGCCGCAGAGCTTGAAGATCCTGAATGAGGATATCTGCGAGGCACTGTGGCAGATGTGCAGCGACCCTGCGACATCGGAAGCGGAGATGATCGGAGTGGTGGCGTTTGCGGAACAGAGTGTTTTCTACGTTCTGTCCACACCGGAAGCTGCTCTTGCGTCGTTTGGTGGCGTTGGAGATGACGATTCGGTCGGCTTCGATTCGGGATCGGTCGAGAGGGCGCTCGGCTTGCTGTACAAGTGTGGACTGCAGGAATGCGCTATACGCGCTGTGTGGGAAGGAATGGCAAACGTCTTCTCGAAGCCCGGTAAAGGCTTGTCGGATAAGGCCGCGGCGGGCATGATCGTCGTGGCTCTTCATGTGCTGGCACGGGGGCTTGTGGACGACGAAGAGGTGTTCAGGATTGTGACGGAGTTGAGGGCGGCCGGGAAAGTGTCGAATGGACATGATGTCGCCCCGGATATAGGCTTCGAGGACGAGCTTGCCGAGCGGCTGATGAGGAGAGTTTTGAGGGCTATAGCATTTAGAGGGACGGAAGGGGATGCCACGGTTTCTCATCTGAAGCAGTACCTGCGGAGGTGCGAACAGCTACATAGGAAACAGAGAGATCTGCAGATTGTGGCTGATTTCGGGAAGGAGCTGGTTGGAATGGCTAATGATGGGTCTATCAGAGGAGGAACGGGACTCGCCAGGTGCATGCTGGAGTGGACGAGGGTGGTGTTCGCTAGGTGTTGGAATGGCGACGAAGTGGTGACGCGGAACGGTCTCGCTGGTGCATGTGTTGAGATGTTCGAGCTGCTCCATGCGGATTACGAGGCCTATGGACTGTTTCCAGAGGTCTTCGAGACGTGGATGATCGGACAGCGGATAAGTCCCACTGTCTGGCCAGTCGCGTGGTGCAATAAAACTATCAAGACAAGAGCACCCGACGATATCCACCTCCTGGACCACGCATACCTCTTTTCGGTCTCGCATCGAGTCACGTATTTCCGTGCCATCAACCTGGACATCATGAAGAAGGCGTATGAGAGTGCGATCGCGAATCTCCGCATGGTCAGCCAGATGAGCGATCTGACGAAACTGGGGTATCCCTACTTTGCGGCAAAGATCGATACCGCTCTCAGCATATACTTCGTCATTGCCGTTCGCCGAACAAACTTGCTAGAGGACGCACTCAACCAATTGATTCATCGCGAACACCGCGAGTTACTACGACCACTCAAGATCCGGTTTGCGGAGGGAGAGGAGGGCGTTGACCAAGGTGGCGTGCAGCAGGAGTTCTTCTCCCTGTTGATCAAAGAAATCATGTCACCAGAGTTCGGGATGTTCGTGACGGACGAGCGCACACGGATGTCGTGGTTCTGGGAGGGCAGTCTCGAGAGTTCCGCAAAGTTCGAGCTCGTGGGTCTCGTCGTCGGCCTCGCAGTCTACAACGGCATCACCCTTCCCGTGAACTTTCCAAAGGCGCTGTACATCAAGCTCCTTGGCGGCACGCCGACTCTCGACGACATCGACGATTGCTGGCCCGAGCTGGCGCGCGGCCTGAGGGATCTCCTCACCTGGGAGGACGGAGACGTCGCTAACGTCTTCATCCGCACGTATGAATACTCCACCGATGTTCTTGGCCAGGTCCACTCTGTCGATATGGAGCATGCGAAAACGAACGGCCCCGAGTTCCTGCCGCGCCCCATCCCGAGGATTAAATCTCCCAAGAAAAAACCCGCCGCCGTGGCGGAAGACAAGAAGCTGGAGCATTGGCTGCCCACACTCGCTGCGCCGGATGAGTGGTTGGGCTCGCTGAGCCAGATCCTGGAGAACATCAATTCCGAGGAACGCGATGAGCGCATGCAACGACAGAGGACTGCGAATGCCGAGGCACGCGAGGAGCTTCTGCAACGGCAGAGGGCTCGGGGCACCGAGGAGCGAGATGGGCGCCTGCAACGACAGAGGACTGCAAATGCCGAGGAACGCGCGGAGCGCCTGCAACAACAGAGGACTGCGAATGCCGCGGCACGCGAGGAGCACCTGCAACGGCAGAGGATTGAGGATGTCGAGGAACGTGAGGGGCGCCTGCAACGACTGAGGACTGGGAATACCAGGTATACTGTTACGTATCGTGATCTTAATGAGCCTAGTGGTGACGAGGAGGAGGGGGATGCAGAGGATGCGAAAGAGGATGAGCCAGTGGTGGGGGCAGTGCGCCCGGATGCACCAGAGGAGCAGGTTGATTATAGGCCGGTGGCGCCCCAGAGGACTATTGAGTGGATACCCGCGGAGGAGACAAGTATTCAGAGTCCACCTGCGCCTGCACCTGCACCGGCTGGGGAGGAGGATCCGCCTGTTCATTTGGCTGGTGCGCCTGTTGTGGAGGAGGATCCACCTGTTGATACGGCTGATACGGCTGGTGTGGATGATATTGGGCCAGGTGATGGTAAGCCTGGCAATGGAGATGAGCAGCCGGAGACGATGCCGGAGCAGTCTGATACCCAGTTGGTGGAAGAGGTGGAAGAGACGAGTACAGAGACCCGAACGGACGAGAAGCCACAGCAAGTCCCCGATTCTCAGCCAGATCTAGCCAACGCCCCACCGCCACAGCCAGAAGACGAAGAAGCTCTCCTACCCTCACCCCCAACTACACCCCACGAAGCCCCTCTAGTAACCAACGCCAACCGCGAGGAATACGTCCGCGACTACATCTCCTGGCTGACATCACGCTCGATCCACCCCGCCTATACCTGTTTCGCGCGGGGCTTCCACGCGCTCCTCCCTCAACGCAGCCTGCACCTATTCTGTCCCTCGACGCTGCAAACACTGATTGAGGGCTCGTCCTCCACCACGCCGCTGTCGATCACACGTCTCGAAGCAGTGTGCAAATACGAAGACGGGTACCACGCGGGACACCGAGTGATCCGCGACTTCTGGGCGGTAGTGCACAGCTTCAACGAGGAGAAGCGGCGGCAGCTGCTCGAGTTCGTGACCAGCTCGCCGCGCGTGCCGATCGGCGGCGTCGAGAACATCATGTTCTATATCGTCCGCAACGGCGAGGACTCGGAGCGCCTCCCGTCCAGCCTGACGTGTTTTGGCAGGCTCCTGCTGCCGGAGTATGCCAACAGGAAGAAGCTCAAGAGGAAGCTGGAGCTGGCGCTGGAGAATAGTAAGGGCTTTGGGAATCCGTAGCCTGTAGCGTGTGTAGAGTGTGTACTTGTGCATGTACTTATGATGTGTATGTACGATAGGAAATGGAAGGAATGACAATGAGGTGTTCTAAGTATCATACCGTACCTGTTCAGTTTTTATCTATACCCCAAGAGAGAGAAAATGTGCCCAGCACAGCAACGTAGACTCGTAGAGCAAGCAAAATGAAATCCACATCGATCAGCTTTATATATACCCTCGCCCCCGTCCTCTTCTTCTTCTTCCTCTTCTTCTCCCCCCTCTCCGCAAATGACAAACTCCTGGTCAAACAAAAGGAAACAAAACAACAAAACAACAACGCCAGTCAGTACTAGATAAGTAGAAGGAAGAAAAGAAAAAAGAAAAACCCCAAACAACTCGAGGCAGTAGATGTATCTAGCACAGTAGCAAACCCCCCGCTCCCCCTCCCCTCCCCCGCCCCCCTCCCCCCCGGCACACCCCCCAATCGTTAATTTCTATAGATATCAACAAGAAGTAAAAACAGTTAAAAAAAGAAAAGCTAAGCTTGCGTGCTTGCACATGACAAAATCGCAAATGAAATGAAATTCAGTCAAACTCGGGCCAGCGCTCGTAGGCCTTGACCTCGGGGCCCTCCCAGCGCTCGCCGTAGGGATTGGTGCGCTCGCCGCGGAAGAAGCCGTCCTGCGCGCGCTCGATCACGTCGAACCACGAGTTTGGTTGCGGGTGTTTGAGCCACTGCGAGTTGAATCGTTAGTATAAGCGGATGCGGGAAAGAGGAGGGGAAGGAGGAAGGGGGGTGCGGACCTGGTTGTGGATGTGGTACGTCCAAGCGCCGCGAAAGAAGTTTTCGAGCGTGCGGTTGTTGGGCGGGTACTTATCCTCGACGGCGCGGTAGTCGCGGCCGCCGTAGGAGCCATCTGCGCCCTTCGTGGGAGCCGGACTTGTCTCAGCCTCGCGCCTCCTAAGCTCGGTGGGCGTTCCATCGGCACCGCCGAGTGTGTTCTTGAGCGGGAGGGGAGCGCCGTCGTAACTCTGCCACTCGTCCTTGATCGCGTCGCGCGTGCCAACGAATGCGACGCCGTAGTCCTTGAAGCACGGGACGGCGCAGCGGCCCTCGCGGCCCCAGTTGAATTCGCCCCAGATCGGATCGAACAGCCCGGTTTCGAACATGGCGAGCTCGTTGACCCGCCCGTCTTTCCATGCCATGCGTCCGACGATCCGGGGGTGGAAGTTGAGCCCCATGCGCACGCCGCCGCGCACGAGGTACGAGGATAGCGAGGAGTTGGCGTTCAGCGAGAGGACCGCGGTGTTGAAATCGCCGGCGTGTGAGTGCACGGCCCAGCGCTCGGCGAAGTTGTGGTCGGGCGTTAGCAGCAGGGGTCGCATGTCGCGGAGGAGGAGGATGTCCATGTCCAGGTACACGCCGCCGTAGAGGTGGAGGACGACGAAGCGGACAGCGTCGGAGACGGCCACCGGGAGGAAGGTCATTTGTCGCTCTGTGAGCACGATCCATTCGCTGCCGTCTTTCTGGATCATCAGCCCGTCGCCGATGTAGGTCTCGCCCTTTGCGTTTGCGTTCTTGGTGGCGTCCTCGATGCTGCCGGAGCGGCTTAGGTATTTAGCGTAGTGAGGGTCCTGCTCGATGGTACCCTTGGGGAGGGGGATTCTCGAGGGGAATTTCCACGCCATCAACATGATGTCGCCACGCTCGACCAACGGAAGGAACCGTGCGAACCCGGGATCCTTCATCATGTCGTCCGTCGCCTTCGGATTACTGTCGGAGTCCAACCAAATGTACAGCCGACTGCACGGGAGATTCTGCGTGTACAGATAGCTCTTGACGAACAGCTCCACGCGCCACTGCGACGGGCCCGTCCAGTACGTATGGTACAGCTGTACCGGGCCCGGACACTCTCCCGAGCTCTTCCTGTTCGGCTTCGCTGCGCCCCCGATTGTCGGGTACCCCGTAACGCTCTGCGACGGCCTCCCCTCCGGAATAAAGAAGTAATCGCTCTCCCCCTCGGCCAAAAATTTTAGGCAGTCGTGGACGTTGCGCATCCTCTCGAGCCCGATCGCCGACCCACGGCACGCTTCTATCAGCCTTGTGTAGTTCGCGTACGTGTCCACGTCCGGCCGGGCGCCCAGGTAAGCATCGTTAATATCCTTCACCAGGGACTCCGGTCGTAGTCGCCAATTCACGCCGCCGCTCAGAGAGCCCTCCGGGATGACGGCTGGCTTCTGTACCACCTGCGAGAACGGCGAGATCGAACCGGTGCGGTAGACGTGTACGAAGCCGACGACGGAGGTGTATGCCAGCGTGGCTATCAGGAGATTACGCAGTAGGAGGCCACATCGTTGCAGTTTCGAGGTCGATGGCCCGCGGTCGACCATGATGTCGGGGAGTTTGTTGTTTGTTTTTGGCGGCGGACGTTAGGACACGCGACAGTGATGGTGTTGTCCTAGGCGTCGGCGTTGGAGTGCTAACGGCACTTTCGACTTCAGGAGCACAATGGGCTCCGACAGCTGCCACTGGCTCGACCAAGTATCGTATCGAGATGCGGGGAATCAATTGCCTCCTTGGAAACGAGCGAGCGCCGAGACGGCACGGCACGGCAGGGGGAGGGTCGGTTCGGTTCGGTCGGTATCGGTGGGGTGGATGGGCTCGATCGATAGCGGATCTTGGGGGGGTGGGGGGTCTTGGGTTCTATTGTAGACACGTCTGGCTCCAAGGAGTGTGAGTTGTGTTGCGGTTGCCGTTCCTTCGTGCTGGTCGTCCCGATGCTCCTCCGGGGCTGTGTTGCATCTCTCGTTCTTCAAAAAGGGGAAGCAGGCATGCGCGGCGTATTCGTACGTACCATATCTACCCTAAAGAATACCGGCATATCCTATGCTATTAGTAGATAGATTAGCCAGCCGTATTCGACAACTGCTGGAGAGTTCTTGGCGTTGCGAGGGTGGCTGGAGGTACCGGTATCCAGGCACAGCCTATCTAGAGTAGAGTGAGTACTATGTAGATGCTTACTCCAATGTAGGTCTACCGGTAGTAGTACTCGTACTCGCTCAGAGAGATTTAGCCAGCAAATGGTGAGTAAGGACTTAGGTAACGACTGAAGAGCTCCGTCCAGAGCGGGCGGACGGAGGGCGAGTGATGCCGGTGCTGCACGGTGCTAGAGTACTGAGTACAGCGGAAACGGCGAGGAAATTTCGCCGACCTGGCTAGGCCCTTTACGGTGGCCCAAACGTTCGGAGAGCTCTTATTTATTTTGTCGACTGGTTGTTGTTTTCTCATTGTCCGCTGATCAGTCTGTCTCGTCGCTGTTTTCGGCGTTGTCGTTATTTACTTTTTCGTTGATTCTCATCTCGGGATTCAACTTTCGAGGTTATTGAGACTGGCCGCCTGAAGAACACAGGAGGCTCTTTCTTTACTTGTCGCTTTCTCTCTAGTGAAATAAAATCGGTCACCTATCTTCTTACCAAAGTTGCCAGAGGGTCATCACGGCCATAGTGCTTCACTACTAGTAAGTTGATACTATACTGACCGACACCATACTGACCGACACCGAACACGATGCTGTAAATTCGCGTTTTTGGGTTTTTGTTTGATCAGTGAGTGCTTGTGACGTACCTACTCCAGTCTCCAGCTATGTGTTATCTAGACGATGGCTAACCAGTTATTAGGTGCCTACTCTAGAGTGGACGACGAGGGCGCCGCAGCAGTCATCAGCCCCACCGACCATGCCGAAACCCCCACCCAGGAACCCTCATCGTCAAAGCACAACGAAGAACGATCCAAACCAAGAAATCTCCATAGAAACGAAGCATGAGGTGCAGTTGCCGGCACCGGAGTTCCGTTGTTGTTACCGGAGGAATCCAGCAGGCCAGACGCCGAAGCCCAGCACCTGGTCAACTGTACTATACACGCGAACTCAGATTCCCCTGGTTTATCGTTTGACCGTTTGTGGGTACGGCCTGCGGCACCGAAATGCCCCGATGCCGGAGCGGTAAGGCTTGTCCTGCCTCGCCAGCTGCCAGACGGGTGATCACCCCATGCCAATCATTCTCCTCACATAGGGACCTATCAGTTATTCAGACATGCCGTCCCATCCATCATGTCGGAACTTCGGTATATAACCTGGCGCTTTCTGTCGTGTTCTTCAGGAAAATGCATATGTGCTTAACGGCAGTGAATTCAACTGGACTTCGATAAATGGCCAGATACACTCCCATCCTCGCCACCTCCGGTGTGATTACCATACTCCTCACGCGTCTCCTGCCGCACCTCCTCTTCGTCGGACCAGTAACGACTTTTATATGCCTTGTCTCAACCCTCTCCCTCGCGCGAGCATTCTACTACATCATCATATGGCCGCGCTTCGTCTCGCCGCTCCGGCATCTCCCCGGCCCTGAGAGGGAAAGCTACTTCATGGGCCATGGCAACTCAATCATAAACATGCCCATCGGCGAACCGCACAAAGCCTTCCTCAAGATCCCCAATGACGGGCTCATCCGCTACCATACATTATGGAACCGTGAGCACATCATGCCGACGAATGCGCGGGTGCTCCAGCAGGCTCTGACGACCGACATCGACATCTGGGTCAAGCCACCGCAGATGCGGCTGGGTCTCGGACGGATCCTTGGCAGTCGCAGTGTGCTGTTCGCAGAGGGCGAGGAGCACAAGGCGCACCGCCGCATCATGAACCCCGCCTTCTCGCGCAAGCAGATCAAGAATCTCGTCCCAGTGTTCTGGGAGAAGGCGGTGTATCTGGGCGACAAGGTCGCCTCGGAGGCTCCGAAGCAGGAGAATGCTGGCTGGCTGGATATGGCGCTGTGGGCTTCGCTCGGCACGCTGGACATCATCGGTGCCGCCGGCCTGGGCTACGACTTCCGTGCGATGGAAACAGGCGGCAACGGCAGCGAGATCGCGAGAGCCTACAACGTGATATTCACCCAGCGCCGGGGCAGAAAAGTCATGCAGCTCCTCATGACCATCTTTCCAAACTGGCTGTTGAAAAACATCCCCATCAAGCGAAACATCGAGATGCGCGCCGCCCATGCCTCGATCGTTTCCGCCTGCCACGAACTGATCCGCACCAAGCGCCAGGAACTCAAGTCCCAAACCGCCGGCGACGAAAAGGACATTCTCTCGGTGATGATCAACTCGTCGTACTGGGACGCCCCCTCCACGGGCGGCGACGACGGCATCCAAGAGCAGCTGATGACGTTCCTTGCCGCGGGCCACGAAACCACGTCTACACTGGTGCAATGGGCGCTCCACCTTCTCACCCTGCACCCGCAATACCAAACCCTCCTGCGCACCGAACTCCGTAACAAATTCCCCACCTGCCCCTCGCCCGCGCACATGACCTACGAAATCCTCGACTCCCTCCCACTCCTCCGGAACTTCACGCAGGAAGTAATCCGCTTCTACCCGCCGGTGGCGCTGACGATGCGCGAAGCCGCGCGGGCGACCACGCTCGACGGCCACCCCATCCCCGCAGGCACCACGCTCGTCATCGTCCCCTGGGCCCTCCAGAAGGACCCTAAAGTCTGGGGCCCGGATGCGGACGAGTTCCGCCCTGAGAGATGGGAGGGCCGCACGCTGGATAGTAACTATGACATCCTTACGTTCCTGGCGGGGCCACGCATCTGCATTGGAAAGGACTTTGCGAGAATGGAGTTTATGGCTATCATGGCGGTCCTCATGGCGAGGTTTACGTTTGAGAGCACTGGGAGGGAGATCGAGATCCAGGGTGGCATCACGAGTAGGCCAAAGGGTGGGCTGAAACTTAAGGTTACGGAGGTAGGGGGGTGGTAGAGGGAAGAGGGGGAGGTGGGGGAGGAAACGCTGAGATAGAATTTATGATATTATGTACTAGATTATTCCCGAGTGTATGTACTTGGGAGATGGCTATGAGATTATGAGATACCTAGCCAGCGGATCCTTCCCACTGCTGCTCTTAACGACCAAGAGTGAAACTACGAGTAGATGGGTTGAAGACCTACTTTCGACCGGCCTCGTATGTACTAGTACTCTCCATACCAGCTCACGCTCCGCAGACCGCGGAAGCCTCGGCGGGGCAATAGCGTCGACTAATGCCACAATATTATTCGGTACCGTATGCACCCAGCACGGTCTCCCATCCGTCAACAACCTGGATCGAATTGTCAGAAAGTCCGAATCTTCGCAAGGAATACCTAGTAATAAACCATCCGACTACTTAGGATTGGGCTTGGGCCTGGATATCGTTTTTCAGCTCCAGAAGTTCATATGTAACACCGTGGTTGTGAAAGACGGCGATGGCTCGGTGGGGGGAATACAAAAAACGCCGGTGGAGCAATAAGCCTTAAGGAAGCATGCATATCTTTGCATCTTTCCTCCATTGAGCTCGCAGAATAAACCCCTAGATATCTGGTGCGGCTGTTGACTTGACTTGGTGCTTCGAAAACCTGAGCGTTGTGATCGCCCATGCGACCAGTTCCCGATTACGCGGGCGATGTAGATGCTCAAACAGTTCCCACAGTTCCACAGTTCAACATCTTGAGTTTTCGGAACTGTATGAAAAGGTTTATTCTACATACCTACCTTGAAGATTATTAGAGCCGGAAGAAGTCACTTGATGCGGGAACGAGCAGGATAAATCATGTGGTGGTCACTGGTCGCCTAGGCCTATGCACTACCACTATGCGAAATGCGGTATGCCGGAATGATGACTGCAATTGGGTTTTGAAACCCTTCTCTAAGGTGTACTGTGCTTGGAGTCCTTGGACTCTTCCAGTACAAGGAGCTGATGCGAATCTTCAAGATGTACCCTATTGGGATGGTCGCCTCTGTACTGCATTATGCCGCCGGGAACTTGGAAGGGGGATGTAAGATGCCGGAATGTCACTCGTGAAGGTTGCCCAGGTCGAATCAGCTCGAATTTCAAGCACGAGTTGGAAATTCTTCGCTGCATTGGTCTGCCATTTGTGGTCGCGACTTTGTGCCATTTGAAGGCATTGCTGCGACACAAAGCACGAATTGGCGTTCAAGATACTCATCCATACCACTGTACTTCTACTTCTACTTCTACAGCTTGAAGCTTCAAATACAAAAGTCCAGACATCCGAGTAACGTTCAGACAATGGCCTCGAACCCTTCTATCCTGCCCCGCTTTCCCGCAGACACCGGTACTGCGAAGAACCATACTGACCAGACGCAGGGCAATCGGTTTAACTTGGGTGTCTGCATCATCACACTCCAATGCCTACTTAGTCGATTTCTTTCGAATTTCTAGCTGAGACTTCGACACTTGGAGATACATGCCATGAGGATAGTTAACGGTGGAAAGTACACTGCGTCGGGAAGCTTGCAGCCCTAACTACAGTCTACAGCGAGACAGATGGAGTTGAGGATATGTTCGGTTGTGGCATAGACAGAGAGGGTGGTGACTGGTCTATTCTTAACCAAGAATGGCAAGCACCTGGGTAATTCCGCTGATAGAATGTTGCAATGGTCAAAATTGTATGTACAAGTTTGCCACATCGCAGCAAATTTTGGAGAGAAGCCATTTGAATACGTTCCCCAGACGCTGTAAGCGGAGATGAGACAACTATTTACGGCGGCTATGTAGTACATCAAAGCTATGGGTGGCTGTGCTGGATGTACTTTCAACTTTTGCGTACGTACTGGTTAGTAGTACGTACCCGGGGTGGCGATCGTCATACCTGTGTACGCGTAGACATTCTCGGTTGGGCAGGTATAACGACCGACCATGGTCCATGGCACAGACTCCTGCACAATCCATCACTCCACCTCTCCCCCTCTCAGCCCCCTCACCCCCTCCGACGATTTTTAGCCCCACCAACCAAGACGACAGCGACGCAAAAACCTGGATTTTGCTCACACCCGACCACTACCTACCATACCTATATGTACTGCTGCCAATCGAAGATGAGCACTATAGACTGTGTATGGAGCACTCTACTCCAAATAGCGCACATACTATGATATAGGTATATCTATAGGCATATATACAGCAACTGGCAACGTTTTGCGCGATCTCCCATCGCTCACTCACTATCGATGATCGTGAGCGGCGCTGCGCTGTTGGTGCTGCCCTATCTCTACCTATCCGGTGGTGGTGGTGGTGGCGGGGCAGAAAAAAAGGAAGCAGGTGCCAGCGAATCGAAGCCATACCGTATGTACTGGTATCGGTGATCAACTGTAATCCAATCCGTTCCATTCCAATCCAATCCAATCCAATCCGGCCTGCACTACTACTGGTAGTATATCGACAGCCCCACGATGATACGTACTTGGTACGTACTGCGCCCCATGTGGCGCTCGGGTTAGGGTTAACTAGCCACTAGTAAGCGCTCTGGCTTGAGTCCGTCTCGACAGCCCCACCAGCGGGCCTTCACATGTCTGTGAATGTCCCGCCAATCCGCCAACGTCAAGGTCCCTCCCGGAACAGATAGCATGTCCGCAGTCATGAAACGACACCTGGTAGCATAGGTACATAGTCACGGTTGTATCGAGGGTTGTCAAGGGCCTCGCTGGCATGGTTGGAACGACGCTCCTTATGCGTGCGGGGGCTTGCGTTTGTTCCCTGCGCACATGTTGTATGTAGCATGGAGGGATTCGAGCGCGGGGGCCGGGGCGACGGCATTGCGGAAGTTCCAACAGCCCGCGAATGAGGTTGAGGAAACATCATCACGACCGAGCGAGCACGCGCGGAAAGCGACACGAGACATCGCAGCAGGTGGTATGTGTAGATCGCCGGCACGGGCGAACCAGAAACGGTCGTCTGTTTTTGTCTGCTCACCGTCACGTCACGTCAATCGCCCTTCCCCCAGACCCGGACCCGGATTCATCGTCGTACATATCGCCTAAGCACGCAGTCACCTCCCCCCTCACTCGCCGGATCCCGTCTCGCCCAACCAGCACGCTCGGCTGGACACCCCCCTCATGCGAACATGTACGCCAATCACACTCTGCCAGCGAACCCGACAACCCCCGACCACCACCCCGACCACCAACCCCCGAACCCCCTCCCCGCCCCACGCGGCAGCAGAGCTCACTTTGTTGTCACCCTAGAATCGCCTCCCCTTCCCTCTGCAGAATCGCCTCCCCTTCCCTCTGCAGAACCAACTGCAACGCCGCCGCCTGCGCTGCATCACGGCCGCCGCCGTTCTTACCACAGCACTCTAGAGTACTCGACAGCACTTAGCACGCTGAGTTGCATACGCGAAGATGAAGAGGGGCGCCATCCATCCATCCACTCATCATGCCAGCCAGCAGCCAGCCCATCATGCCTGCCCCAACGGAGCACCGGCGGATGGATAGCCCATCCATGGGGGGCGGGGGGGTGAGGTTTAAGGGAGCGGCCTCCCGCAGTGCTTCTTCTTCTTCCTCTTCTTCTTCTTCTTCTTCTTCTTCTTCCCTTCTCCACTACGCACGAATACAAAACCTCAACTTGAAACTTGTCATCAGTCGCCTTTGAAAACGAACATATACATACGCCCGTGCAACAACTGCCAGATCGGATCTTCGTTTCGTTTATCTGACGCATTTCCCACCCACCCACCCAGCTGTCCCGGCAACGCAATCACACACCACGTCCCGGTCGATCATATAAACAACACCACTCAAAAAGAAATCGCAAAAGCACAGCGCAACCCAACAAAACTATCCCTGTCGTACGCTCCGCCGGCGCGCTTTCGACTTTTGATACTCAACTCGGAAGCCATCGGAGGATAGAGATCGAGCTGCGAACATGGTCGGAAAGATGTCGCTCAATCCCGCGCAAGCACTGGCGACAGTGACGGTGATGAACCAGCACGGCGAGGTGATCCACAATGGCGTAAGTCTCCGGTGTGCAATTGGCATCTGTGTGACAGGCCTGATTCTGACATTTCAATGCAGTCCAAATCCTTCTTCTCGGCGTTCAAGGAAGCGAAGGACGCCTACAAGCAACGCAAAGCCGAGATCGCTGTTGAGCGGCGGTCACAGGGCCGAGCGCGCGAGACGGTGATGCGCCGGAATACGACCCGCACGGCTGGATCGATTCAGGAGGCGCCAGCAACCCCGATGGTCGAGGACAACAGTGCACACCATAGCAAGAAGAAGCATCGCAAACCCACCCGCCGCAACTCGTCTTCGCTCAGCAACCGGTCGGGAGAAGAGGAGATCACTGAGGACGCGCTGGTCGTCCGGAGTGCTGGTGCGGGAGATGCATTCGCCCGGCAGGACAGCATCCAGCAGCAGCAGCAGCAGCAGCAGCAGCGGCAGCTGCAGCAACAATACGAGGAGGAGCAGGAGCACCAGCTGTATCAGCAATCCCACGGTGGGGCACTATCCGCCCACGACCACGCGAGGGATATGGCGCCGGCGCTATTCAACGATCCGTCCGTAGTGGCGGTGCAGACCCTCCTCGCCCGAGTCCAATCCATCATCGACGAGATCAACTGCATCACCATCGGCCTGACCACGCTGCTCACCGAGCTGCAAAAGACGCCCGAGACCTTCGCCGCCGTCGGGCTCTCCCTCGCCGAGATCGCCAACATGCTGACGCACATCGCGCCGGGCGCGATGGTCGTTCTCAAAGCCGGCTTCCCCACCGTATTCGCGCTTCTGAGCAGCCCACACTTTGCCGTTATCGCGGGCGTCGCCGGCGCCGCAACCGTCATCGTCCTGGGCGGCTACAAGATCGTCAAGAGCATCATGGCGGGCGCCGACGTGAACATGGCGATGGCGTACGGCGAGCTGCCCGACGAGGCGATTCTCGAGGAGGCCGTGCTCGGCGGCGAGATCCTCGGCGAGGTCGTCGACGACGATAGACGCATCGAGGCGGCCCCGGCTCGCGTCTACTACGAGCGCGTCGAGGAACTCCCCCCCGTCGCGGTCCCCAGGTCGCCGGAGCAGGAGCAGAAGCAGGAGCAGAAACAGATCATGCCTGCGGAAGATCCGGTTACGGCGAACCTTAAGGAGGAGTCGAGATGGCTCAAGAGGAGTAATAGCACGTTTAAGAAGTCGGAGGAGAAGAAGGAGCGCGTGAAGGTGGAGCGGCGACATACCAGTGCCGTCACCTCGTCCTCGTCGAAGAAGGAGAAGGAGGAGAAGAAGGAGAAGGAGAAGGACAAGCGCCACAACAAGGACGAGAAGGAAGAGCGCCGCAGCAAGGATAAGGAGCGGGAGCGCGGGAAGTTGGAGCGCCGCGCTACTTCCACACGACAGAGCAGCTCGTCGTCGTCCGGCGTCAGCAGTAACCGCTCCGAGAGCAGCGAGCGGCCGAGCCTTAGGTCGGCAAAAACTTCGCCGGCTGTGGTCACGGAGAAGGACGGGAAAGATGGGAAGGAGAAGAAGGAGAAGAAGAAGAATCCGCTCATGAAGCTGTTTGATGGGAAGTCGTCGAAATAGCGTGGAGGTTTACTGGGCTTTGCTTTACTTTGGGAGCGCTTTTCTACGTATATCATTTTTCTTTCCGGGGTTTTTTGTTCATCTTTTTCGTCATCTCGACATTTCATCGTCAATTAGTACATTTAAATTCACACATTTACATATATATATCACAGGGACAGGAGTAAATAGAGTTGTTTTCTTGGTTATCATGTTTCGTTCTCCTATCTGTTTTGTTTTGTCTTTGTCTTTGTCTTGCATTCCTTGAGTAAGAAAGGGAGTAGGAGCAACGAAATACAAGATGGTTGAAGCCCGATTTCCGATTTCGATCGTGACTGGAACGAATGAACGAGCGAACGAGCGGACGAGAATGAAAGAACCCCGCAGTGACAGTGACGTTGACGTTGAATGGACTGGATACGTGGACCGAGCCGGAGGTGCAGATCACCAAGCGAGCGAGCGCAGAGGGGGTGGGGACGAGTGACCAGCCAGCACTGCAATCATTGGCAGGGTGGGCGGACCTATGATGCGCACGGGATAACGGGATAACGACACGCCTGAAGGGTGGGATCCGTGGGGTGGGATCTGTGGATGCGTGGATCCACTCACTCGAGGGTTGAGAGGAGAGCCAGTGTCGTCGCGCAGCGGTGTGGGGTAGGTAGCTTGTAGGTCAGTAGCCTGTAGATATCCGTTGACGAGTCGGCGGCGGCGGGCCAATAGATGCCATATCTACATGCTACACATGCCGTGCATAAATAGATACCACACCGAGTAGGCGGCCCGCAAGCCGCAGAAAGTCGGGCTGATTGACTGGTTGGCTGGTTGGCTACTAGCTAATTTACAGTGTTGGTGCTGCGGATTGGCAGCGGATTGGCATGACTATCATGGAGACCGTGGAGTGGAGACCGTGAAGACCGTGGGGCGTGCGAGTGAGAAATGGCGTATGATGCTCTACTCTGCTTGGACTGAGTTGCATATCTTCACGACGATTGTTCCCAGATTGAAGTAACCATTAATCCCCTCCCATCATATGTACCCAACTTACTCCACAGCTCACAGCTCACAGCTCACAGCTCACCTCACAGCTCACCTCACTCCACACCTCACCCCTCACCCCTCACCCCTCACCCCTCACCCCTCACCCCTCACCCCTCCCTCCTCCCTCTTCCCTCCTCCCTCCCCCTCGCCCGCCCACCAGCCCCACGGCGTGAGCACCGAGATCATATAAACGCAAAACGCAAAAACGCAAAAACGCAAGAAGCAAAGAAGAAAAGCCGTTCAATTCAACAAACAATTGACGAAACCGAAACTACCCGTGACCCAACGCAAGCAAGCAACTAATGATCCAATAACAACAAGCCCAGCAATACAATGGAAAGAAGAGCTACCTAAGAAAAGAAAAAGGAAAAAAAGGGAAAGGAATAAGGAAAGAATAGAATAGAAAAGAATAGAATAGACGAAAGAATAGAATATCGTATCTACCGCCTTGGTGAACGTACAACCTCCTAGCCCAGGAATATCTATGCGTATCATCAGCAGCTGCAACCATTTGATCTCAGTTTCTCAGGAGCAACCCACCGCCAACAACACAATCGTCAACACGATCGCCAGAATCAGGAGAAGACAGCAGGCCCTATTCCTCGCGCTCTTCTGATACCTCGACGCGCTGCGCAGCTCCAAGTCAGCCGCCTTATGATCCTGCGAGACACTATCGACATTCGCGCCAATGACGTCCAGCTGGTCGCCCTGATCCCTGATCATCGTGCCCAGGTCGCGAAATATATCGTTGATCTCCGTGACGCCGCGCTCCAGCGATCGGATCTCCTCCTCGCGCTGCAGAATAAGACTCTCATGAAACTCGACCTCATTCTGGTCCGCGAGGGCAGCAGCCTGCTGTTGCTGCAGGAGCAGCCCCCCCTCGCCACCACCGGGCGCCCCCTCCTCATCCGTATACCTCTCCGTCTCGCCATCATGCTCATGCACGCGCCTCTTCGCAGCGGCCACAAACTGGCGCATCTTCTCGGCACTCAGCCTCTGCGCGCTCTGGAAGTCCGCGAGGGCACTGGTAAGCTGGTTCTGCAGCTTATCCTGCGTGTACTTCATGGCGGGCGAGGCGTCGGGCCAGGCCTTGGCGCGCTTGACGCCGTCGCTGATGTCGCGGAAGCCCGTGCGCGTCTCGTCGAGGAGGCGGGTGACGCGCTCACGGACTACGTCCGAGTCCTTCTTCGTGCCGACCAAGGAGAGTTGTCGGTTGAGTTGGGTTATGTTGCTGGTGAGCGTGAAGAGTCGTGACGAGAGCGACGTCGTGAGCGCTGTAAACTCCGGGCTGTCGCTGTACCCCGTACTACGTGACGTCGTGGGCTGCGACTCGAGCGAGGGGAGCCGGTCGAACGACATCGTGATCGTGCTGGTGCTAGTGGTGATGGAGGTGGAGTGTTTGCTGGTTGTGGTTGGCGATGGCGAGGGTCGGAGCTGTGGGTGTGTATGTAGAGGTTGTGCGGCGTCGTCATGTGGAGGCGAGCTTATGCTTGCTTGCTTGGGCCTGCGTGCTTGGCGCCTCGGTTGAACTTGATTTCAGCTTGACCACAATTCACAGGTGAGAATTTTGCATGCGATATTTCCAAGATCGTCAGGAACAATAGTGTAGGTATATCAGTGTCTCGAACTAGTTCTTCTACGCTTCATTCACCGAGCTTCGATGCACTTCTATTACGGCCAACTGTAACTCGGGGCGGACTGTACTAGTAGTTTACTGCTGGAAGCAAAGAAAACACTGACTGCGAAATACAAAAGCACCCCAAACGCGGAAACCGAAATCGACCTAGTTGTTACAGTTCCCTCACGAAAGATCCACCTCGCCATCGTCCGCCACTTCGCCTTGCGGAGGAGGTCCACCCGAGGACCACTGGGCGGCCGCAGCAGGGGGAGGACGGGCTGCTTGAATGCAGGCTACGAAACACCGTCAGCATTAGTTTGGCACACTGGAGAAAAGGCGGACTTACAGTTCTTGATGTGCAGGAACAGCTGTACCTTCCACTTGTCCAGCTCGTTGACCTGGCTGAATTGGAAGAGATGTTCCGAGTACGCAGCCTCATCGCCAGCCTCAATTGCCGTGATCAGGTTCTGAATCCGTCAGCCTTCGCTCGTCACTTCTCAAGCAGCGAAAGGATACCCACCTGCAGCACCATAGACTCCCGCTGATTGGGCCAGTTGAGATCGATCTCGGCATAGCTCTGCAATGCTCGCTTGGCCGTTCCGATTTCCTATGTGCCGCATCAGCATCGTCGTCATCTCCATCTGGATCACCACTAGCTTACCCCGGTGCAAAGGTGACATATGGCCGCCTTGAAGAAGTACTCCTTCAAGCTCCACTTCATGAGGTTGTTACTGGCACTGCTCTTGGCCACCTCCTCATACTTATCGATAGCCCTCCTGTAGTCGCCCGCCAGCGCCGCATTATCCGCCACCTTCAAAAACATCTTATTCGCCATCTGCGTCGACCCCTCGACCTTGTACCAGGTACCCGCCTGCTCATATCCCTCGACGGCGCCCTTCAAATCCCCAGCCTTCTCCAGCACCTCTGCCATCTTCTCCTCATAGCTAGCGGCGCGTCTAAAGTTCCCCTTTGAAGTATAATGTGTGATAGCGCCCTTGAGGAGCCTGGCCGCATTCTCCGCATCCTCAGGGAGCATGTCGGGCTTTGCCGTGTAGCACTGCGACGCCTGTACCAGCGAGTTCGCCATGTCGTCGGGCTCGCCGATCTCGTTCTGCAGCTGCGCGGCCCGCTCGAGGATCCGCGCCGCTTGGTCGTAGTTTTGGCGCGCTTTGTACCCGTTCGCGGCTCGTACGTACTCGCCCGATGCGTCCTCGAGCTTCTCTTTGCGCCCCCCGAAGAAGCTGAAGCCGCCGCGCGCGGACTTCTCGAGCGTTTCGGCCTGCTGGCTGTTAGTGGTGGGGTGGTTAGTCGGTGGTGGGTACAGGTACCTTCTTGAGGATCGCGGAGGGGTCTTCCATGGTTGTAGATGTCGATGCAGGTGAGGTACGGTAGGATAGGAGAGTGGATGTGGATTTATTGGAGTGGTAGAGAGGGCGGTCGTGTTGTGATGATTGTGGCAGGTGCCCGTAACAGCTTGTGATGACCTGGAGCTCCCTTGCCGGCGGGGTGAACGCACTAAGAAGCAAGCAGAGTAAGCTGGTCTTGGCGCATGACCGGAAATGGACTTGGCAACTCTCACCTCGTTATGTCGGTATCTCGCTGGGAACTTCGGCGCATAGCTTCATGATCAAGATACAGGAAGTTTGTTACCCAAGCAAACTGGAGTTTGGTTGGCATGAGTTTCAGCTCGCTGGAATGACCTCTGGCTAACATGACCACTGCACTCTCCAGTACAAGCTTCAACTAAACGTCAAGATGCTGTGGGAGAGAACCCTGGCGGGAGTTTTCTGCACACTGATGGGATGTAGTATCACATTTTCCGCACCCTACATGGGAAGCATGTTATGCCCGGCATTTCCACGAGTGACGCCACATGCTCCGATAAGTGGACGATTGAATTCAAAGACATTGCCATTCCGTAGATGGCTCCTCGCAGCCGTTAATGCACGGACTTCGAAGAAACATCCACAATCTAGCTCTCTTCCATTTTCTCATCATCGTCGTCACCCTCCAAAGCCTTCTTCGCCTCCTTCTCAGCCTCTTCAATGAGCTCCTTCGGGACCTCCTCGTGTTTGCCAAAGCCCTTGACCGCCGAAGCCTCGTCAACCCGGATCCAAGTCATCTCCAGCTCGAAGTCTTTATCCTTCCCAGAGTTGTCGCCGTGTGCGGCGTGGATGATTCTGGCGGCGTGCTTGACACCCTCGTCGACGGTGATGTTTGGGAGGTCGAGCTTCTCGAGTTCAGCCTTGGCCGCCTGACGCCCACGTCCGGTGGCAGCACCGAAGTAGCCCTGTAGTCACGTTAGCTATCATCTCGACCCTACGAGGTACGAAGCAACGTACCCAGCCAACTCCACTAGGCTCGACCATCCACAAGCTCGGTCCACCCTCCTCGTCCACACCACCAATGATCGCCGTCACACCAAAGGGCCTAACACTCGAGTAGAGAGTGTACGCCTGGGTGTACTGTCCCATCCGGTCCGAGAGACTCGACACGGGGATCGGGCCGTGGTACTGTTTCCGCCACTGGAAAGCTTCGTTGCGAGCACGGGAGGTGAAATGACGGGCGTCGGGAATCAGTCCGGAGCATGCCTAGAGCGCAGAGAATCCATCAGCACCAACAATCGCGCGAACGTCGAAGCAGTAGAAGCAGAGGGAAACCAACGATTCCAATGTGCCTATCGACAGTGCTGATCCTCTTGTTGCTTCCGGGCACCAGTAGCTTGCTTCCAATAAGCTTCTCAACAGCGAGAACTACACCATCCTTACAACGCAAGCCGATAGCAGTTCCGCCGTTCTCGACAGCTTTGGTAGCGTATTCTACCTGTCGCACATCAACATTCCATCCCGCAATTCACACCGGAAGCTCGCAGAGTGGCGTAGTATCGTACTTGGAAGTTTCGGCCATCAGGACTGAAGACGGAGTTGGAGAGATCGTAACCTGTGCCGATGGAGGTCTGTTATGGATGTTAGCAACGCGGGGTGCTTCTCTGCGCCCAGTTGGCTGTGGGGCCACGCTTATGATGTGCTGGAGACACGGAATGGAGCAGAGTAGCTTACCATGATGGGTGGAGGGGTATGGAGAAGTCCGGAGGATGGAAATCGACGGGGCGGTGGTGATGGTGGTTGATGTTTTTGGTTCGGTGTTGAGATGGCAGATGCCGCCCGCCAGGTGAGGTTCAACTCTCAGCTGCTAAACCGCATTTGTCCGTAGAGGGGTTAGTAACTTTTGTTATCTACTTGATCTTATCGGCTGCACCCGGCACGTGCGATCGACACCATCGTTCGGCTAATTCCGCAGCAGCGGCGTCACCCCCACCATTTTCGCGCAAACACTCCAAATACATCATAGCTCCCCCCATCCATCACTCTCCTCAACATGTCCGACCCATACACTTCAATCGACCATGACATCTTTGCCACTGTTCAAGAGCAGATCGAGCGCGATACTCAGGTCAAAGAGGTCCGTCGAAAAGCTTCCTTCGGGCATGCCAACAGAGCTCAAACTAAGCATCCAATAAGCAGAGAATCCGCGACTCGTTGAAGGGCCTGGAGAAACAATGTTTACATCACTATACACGATGGGTAAAATCATGCGCTGATAAGGAATAGCCAAGCAGATCAACTCTATTCTTTCTCGCGTTCACTCTGTTGCGCCGACCGAAGGTACTGTCGTGCCTTGTTACGAGTGATGCATCCTATCTGATTCGGTCCTGTGCCTCTAGTCCCCGGCCTCGTTGCTAAAGCTAAGCCGGTCTTCGAGGAGGCCAAGAAGCAGCTTCACGGACTCATCAATGCTACCAAAGCTTACCCTTACTACAAGTACAACGGACTGTGGTCGAGGGATCTGCAGAACCTCGTGGGTGCTATCTCGACTGGAGTAGTTATATCCGTCTAACGAAAATTAGATCTTCTTGACGATGTTTGAGACCTGGTTAGAGAGGATGTACACCACGGACACTCCGCAGACGGGAAACGCCTTGTTGACCATTGAGGAGGTCGGCGAGCGGTTTGGAGGTGTGCAATATCGTTCAATGGCGGGATATTGACTAACAGATTGAAGTGCCTGTCAACCTCACGACCGAGGACCAGTTCCACATCACGGTCGAGGAGTATCTCCACGCCATCATCTCGCTGGTTGAGGAGCTGGTAAAAGCCTCTTTCCAGCTGTATTGGCACCTTGCTAAAATTTGGACAGTCGCGTCTGATGACCAACGCCGTCACCCAACGTGATTTCAAGCGGCCACAGCTCATCAGCACTTTCGTCAAAGACATACATTCGAGCTTTCAGGTGCTGAATCTCAAGAATGACTCCCTGAGAAAGAGGAGCGACGGCTTGAAGTACAACGTCAAGAAGGTTGAGGATATCTGCTACGATTTGATCGTGAGAAACCTAATTACGACCGAGCCAAAATAAGAGGGGATGAGGAGCTGAAATAGTCTGCAACGTGGCCTCATACTGGATGATCTCACGTAAAATTTAGTTTAGATAGAAACAACAGCAAACGTCTATAATGCCATAGTTTTGTTGAACGTTTCAAACCCACTCACTCAAGCCCACCACCATGCAAACCAACCACCTCTCAAACCAACCACCATCCCCCACCACGCAAACCCACCGTGGCGAGCGATGGAAGAGCTGTCGGCGTGAGGAGGAAGTGAAGGAGGACTCCTGTCGGCGGGAGGAAACGAATGTGGTTAGCAGTGGGCATGAACGTTGGTTGGCATGGCGGGGTCGACCACTGAGTGAGGAGGGGGACTTAAGCTGGGTCGAGTGGGGGTTTCATCACCATCGTCTTCCTCTTCCTCTTCCTCTTCTCTCTGTATCATCATGTATCGAATAGGTAGACGGTCAACCCCCCATCTCCGGTCTCTCTTCTGTGTGTGCCCCCTTCCTCGTCCCACGCCTGTCGGCCTGGAGTTGGCAAAGAGCCCTCGCAAAACCACCACAACTAAAACACTCGTCTACCAGACCGGGAAGCGGATCGAAAGACGGAGAACACACAAGGAGAGAGAGGATGTAGATGTTGATTGTCTATTCTGTAGATGATGAGAGAGAGATAAGAAGAAGAAGAAGAGGAAGCAGACGACGGAGAAAGCAGACGACTCGCTGGCCCCGCCAACGTTGATGCTCCCTACTAACCACATTCGCTTCCCCCCGCTGACGAGTCCTCCTCTCGAGTCTCGATCCCTTTTCTCGCCGAAAGCTGCTCCATCGCTCGCCACAGTGGGTTTACGTGGTGGTGCATTTTCATGGTGGATCTGAATGGTTGTAGGCTTGAGTGGTGGTGGGCTTAAAACGTCAAACAAAACTATGGCATCATAGGTGCCAAAGCTATGGCATTATAGACGTTTTCCGTAGGACAAAAGTTTAGTTCTCAAAGATTGTAGCCGGTCATATGTCCGCAACACTTTTCTAATGTTTGTGCAAATTCGGCAATCATGATTCAGCACTCGCAATGCCGGTTTGCAGCTGTGTTGATGTATGATTCGGTTCGCGCGAGCCCCAGGAAGGCGAAAGTCGGGGGAGAGAGCGAGATGGCAGCAGGAGGAGCGAGTATATGTGTAGGCCCATATCGGTCTTGGCTGTCAATCTATCTTTTGCTTGTATCGGCCCGAGGCGGATGGGCTGGGGATGGGCAGGGGATGTCGAGCGCCGCATTGGACTGATCGATGCGGGTGTTTCCACCTCAATTGGTTAGGGCAGATAGGAAAGGAGTGCGTTGGTTCGCCATCTTCGAGACAGGCTGCATGACACCTGAATTGATGTTCTCTCTCTTTCTCTCTCGGTTGCCCAGCTCGGGATGTAGAGCCTTGTCAAGCTAGAATCGCACTGCTTCGTGCTTAGGCGGAGGGCGAGGCTGTTACGCCGAACCAGTCACCGCGATTGCAATCACCGGAGTAGTGGCCACGGACGCGGAAGCAAACTCCTGGACCGAAGGAAAAGTGCCCGGGCCGTCGCAAGTTGGAAACATGCCAAGCAATTCAATTCGCCGCACAGTGGAGAGCTCCCCACCATACCTAATTCAACCTCTTCATTCTTTCCTCTTCCTCTTCCTCTTCCTCCTCTACCTCTACATCCTCCTAGACCTCCTTGACCTCCTCGACCACATCTTCCCCCCTGTTTATCCATTCTACCAACCAACCTCGACGAAACTCACCATATCAATCGCCCAACATGCAGATCTTCGTTCTCACCATGACCGGTGGAACCCTCACTCTTGACGTGAGCTCTCCATTCGTCGCCTAGGTGTACATGTGACGCCGATAGCAGCAGCCTCCCCCCTCGTACTTGCCGTTGTTAAAAAAAGCAAACAGGTTGAAAGGACAGACACCATCCGTCACGTCAAGGCCCTCATCAAGGAGAGGGAGGGTATTGACGCCATAGATCAGCGCCTGATTTACTCAGGAAAGCAGCTCAAGAGTGACAACACCATCGAGGAGTATGGCATCCAGAAGGAGGCCACTCTCCACTTGTGCCTGCGCCAAACGGGTGGCTCGCCCAATTCTGTCAAGACCCGTAAATGCACCCCTATGTTCCAAGGTTGCACGATTGGCTGTTGACATCGCTTTTTCTATATAGTTACGGGAAAGGGAAAGATCGTCACCCAAGAGGCTGGGGCTGACAAGGCCGACGCCATCAAGGCTTCCGATACGGTTGACGAAATCAAGGCTTCCGATACGGTTGACGACTTCAAGAACAACGGCAAGGAGGGCTTCACCATCCACAAGTATCAGGACAGGGAGGGCTTCCACTTCTACGAGCAGCTCATCTTCGCCGCACAGCAGTTTCAGAACGACCACGAGGTCTCTGCCCCCAGGGTTCAGAAGGGCTCCACCCACAACCCCGACCTCTAATTACGACATTACGAAGGAGTCCACTGTCTGTTCTGTTCTTCGCCTGCGAGAAGGACAGTAAATGGTCGGGTTGGCTATGCTGGGATGATTTGATGGGTGTTTTTATTTTCATTTGTTTTGTTCGGTAGTCTTTTTTCTGTCGGTTTCAATCTCTTCTAAGGTACTAGCTTCGGTCACTTGCGAAATACCTAACTGTTTTAATTCCTGGGTGTTGTTTTTTTTCTTCTTTTCTACAGACTGGACATCTTGTGTGATATCATGTACTTTGCAAAGCATCCGTAGTATGTACATAGGTGGCATACTGTCGAGATGTATTTGTCTATCCTCAAAGATCCACACAGAGAGATCTATGTAGGTACATATGCAACTAAGGCCCGTTTGGATGGCCTCAGTTTTGAGTTCCAGTTTTAGAGCCAAATCCAGTTCCCCGCCGGGACACCGAATACTGTGGCCAATTTCAGTTTCCGGAGAACTTTGAGGTGAACAGAGTGCTTGGCAGTTCTCAGTATAGGTACTCAGTCATAAGTCTGAATAATATGCTTCACCAGAACTTTAATATGTAGTGGACACATTGTGGCCCCGCTTTTTTCTCTTCCCCGGAACTAAAGGGAGTCCATGGTTAAAGTTGAAGTTAAAATGTGATACTGAGTGGCGGCAAAGCTTCATCGCTGGAGCTACACAGTTTCAGTTTTTTTTAAGTTTTTGTGCCATCCAAACAGGGTTGCAGTTTTTTTTACTCGATTTCTCGAAAAACTGACAGTTTTCGCTAAAACTGAGGCTATCCAAACGGGCCCTAACTACCTAGCCCTCTTCGTTGGTTCGAGTCCCAACTGTAAACTGACTACATATCATACCATACCTTCAGCACGTCTCGCCGGATGTTCACATTCCACCGGCAAACTTACTATTAATGTCAAGGGATATCTTCGGGTGGGAAGCTGTGACCTGTGCTATTGATAGGTTCCGACGGCGGGGAGATCTGAAGAAGACATACCAACCAAAATCGACCGGACAATCATGCGATCTCACTCTTACTCCAGCAGGGTGGAGAAAAAGCGGGACCCACGACGGCGGCCACGAGGATGCTCCAACAGTTGCGGATGAGTGGAGAGGTCGATTTGGAATACCGGTAGTGACAGAGCGTCTTTTGGGTACCAGTATGTACATACGTCAAGCAACAAATCCGGCACGTATCGCTATCGAGTCAAGTCGAGTCAAGTCGAGTGGAGTCAAGTCGAGTCGAGTGGAGCTACGCAAAGTCCAACATCTAACATCCAACGTTCATACTCTATCTGGCGTCCTCCAGGCTCCAGGTCGGCCGCAAGGCGTGAGCTTCATGATTCATGATTCATCCATCAAACCGTAAACGTTCCGTTGCACCGTGCACGTGAGACTCCGCGTGCACTGTAGAAGTCTCGGATTATCATCGGCTTTCCCTGCCGGAGATCTGGGCCTTGGGGCCTGGGCATACTGGTAGCTTTTGGATGCGGGCCATGTGGGCTATTTGGGCCTTGCGAGCCATGCGGGCTTTGCGGGGAGATGTTGGCTGGGGTAGCTACTTAGCTTTACCTACATGGTAGGAAGATCCAACCAGGTTTTGGGTGTTGCCTAGCATAACTAGCAGTGACGTCCGCATGTCTGTGGCTGTGGGGGAGTTCACGGATACTGCTGCCTATGTGCCTTATCGGTATGCCCATTACACACTGACTCCTAAGGCTCAGACAGTGCTGACTGCTCGCGGGGATTTGCTAGTATGTGTTTCTTCACCGATCACACCACTCTATCATAGGTATCCTAGGTAGTCCAGTTCGGCTTACATACCGACGGCGAAAAAGCAAGACACGGGGAAATACGGTATGTATTTATGTACCCTTTCGTTGGCCGGATCGATTCCTGGGAGAATATCCTCCCCCGCAGTACCGTAGGTACATAATCCCCGCAGAACTCCGCCACGGTCAGCTACCTACTACCTAGTACACACAAGGCTTCATAGCCAGCCAGTACGTACCCAAGTATGTATCTCACCATCTCGCCGTATCGCCGTATCATCATCCTCCATCCTCCAGGCTCCAGGCTCCGGGTTCAATCTTCCAGAATTCCCGGTTTCAGCGCCGTTTCGACGAGACGATGATCTCCCCGCTCCGCCCCCCCCCTCCCCACCCCGATGACCCCCCGACGACCCCACAAACTTCAAGGACCAGGTGTGCTGGTGCAGTTGCAGTGACTGATTGGAAGTAAAGTGACGAGTCGTTTGGGTTGGTGGTTGGTTGGTGGTTGGTGGTTGGTGATTTGTGGTTGGTTTGTTGCGTTGCGTTGGTTGCGACATCCGTTCGTCCGCTGACTCGCTGAGGAGGACCGTACCGGTACATGCCGTACATACCGTATTCTGGGAATCTGGGGTCCGCCCTGGTTTCGATGGAGCACTCTTCCGGGGAAGGGGATTCGCGGCTGTGGGACTGTGGGACTGGGATGGTTCGAGTGGGATTAGCAGATGGATTATGGCCCCAGACGAGGCTGTGAGGCTTCCAGTGCTTATGTACATACGAGTCTCGCTCCACCTATTTCGTTTTCCTCTCGAGTCTTGAATCTCACGGCCGCAGGGATGCCGCGGAAGAACTCTCCGCTATTTCTCCGTGTACGGATTTGTCGCGTGCTTTGCTTTTGATCCTTCCCTTTGCGGTGGTGAAATTGCTTCCACGTCAGGGAAACCGGACAAGGTGTGCCTAAGTATATGTGCATAGCATATCCATCGGGCCGAGGAGCATACTGTATATGTAGGGACCGCAGCATTGGAAGATCACGCGGTTGCCTGTAGCTTGTAGGTTTCTGACCGAGTGCTATTACGTGTTTCCATCGATACGTCCTCTACTCCTAGATCCTGTGCGACCATCATTACGGCCACGCGGATGGCCCCGGAAGTTAGCAAAGCAATAAAACGTGCTCATCCCATGCTAGGTACATACTCTCCATAACCAGCGCTGGTGGGGGCGGTGGGGATGGGCAGTCCCCCTTCTCGAATTGCCCCAACCCCACCCACCCCCAGGACCATCCCCCGGAAAGCTCGAGCCATGGTCGGATCATCATAACCTCTAGTCAGGTAACTACTCGGCGGTGCAGTTTTGGATAGAGATATCGCCAGAAAATGGTGCTCCCACGAATACCGGTATGTACTATCGCGCGGAGTTACTACGGGCCGACGGGGGCTATATCATAGTATAATCCAGGGGGTATATTGCGAAACGAGATGAACCCCCGAGCGGCGAGCGCAAGCGTTTATACCGTGCTGATGCGTGCGCACGTCAACGGTCGAACTGAACTGGGATACTGGGTTGGCAAGTATCCGACGATAGACAGGATACGATGCGTGGTGTGTGATATGCGTGGTATATCCGTGGTATATGCCAAACGAGCTCGTTTCGTTTCGCTTCTGGGATGGATGGCGCTTGCTTTTGTTTTGTTTTTTTTGTCTTTTGTCTTTTGTCTATGTAATGTTTCGTCACGCAAGCACACACGCACTCTGTCTGCGGTGGAGTAGGACGTGATGCGTGATGCGAGTGTGTCTTTCCTTCTTCCTCTTCGTCTTCCTCTTCTTGGGTGGGCGTCGGATTTTGCTTTTGACGGAACCGACGGAACCGACGGGACCGACCGACCGACCGGGCGAAAATCGGTTCGACATGTGGTCTGTGACTCTGTTCGGCGGGGGGCGGGGGCTTCCTCGCTCGGACTCTTCAGGGATAGCTTCTCGCGCTACATATCACACATCCCGACGGCCGGTTGGAGCCACGGTTACCGACGATTCTAGAGGACTTCGAGAACATCGCACCGGAGAATTCCATGAAGCCTGTAAATCAGGTACATCTCTACCATATGGTGCCAGGCCACGCCTCATCCCAGGCCATGCGATTCCATGGAGGCCCCCACCCCCCCACCCCTCCACCCCCTCACCCCTCCATTCCCCCGGTACATATGATCCGAAATTAAGCAGAGGAAACTCAGCACGCTACTACTTGTTATTAGAGTGGGATGAGCGAGGGAAAGTCATCCATCCATCCATCCACTCAACTGGCCCATCCTTCGACATCACGATATGCATGTTAATCAGAGAAGAGTGTCCACCCGACACCCCTGTTCGCCGCTAATTCCCCATGCCACTGGAATGCGCGGGCACACTGGCTTTGGCTGGCACTGGTACGGTACTGGTACGGTACTGGCTCTGGCTCTGGCTGGCTGGCACGGGCACTGCCCTTTCCCTTCTCTACCTTTCGACAGGAGAATAGGAAGAAACGGCGAAAGGCTCAGGGGCGCTCGATTCCTCTGCTGCGGCCTGCCTGCCTGCCCTGCCTTATGCTCTTCCCTCCCCCGTTAGCCGTGGCAACTCTCACCCCCGATATATACATACGACTAGGTAGCCCGTCGCCGTCAACAGCTTCGTAAACGCTCTCCCTCGGACGTGTACGATACCCACCCAGCAGCAGTACTCCCGCCCGCCAGACTGCCCAGTCCATCCAGCCCAGCCCAGTCCAGTCCAGTCCGAACGATCCGATCCGCCCATCATGAACCTCATGACCATCCCGACGGCCGAAGTGGAACACGATCTCGGCCAGCAAATCGAAGTCGACGAGGCCGTCATCTCGCGTACGTTCGGAAGCCATCTCGAAAAAAAAGAAAAAGGAACGTTGGCTAAGCAGGCTGTAACGTGCTGCAGGGTTACCAGCGGGGGCACAGATCCTCAGCGCATCACGCCACGGCTCCGACCGGTGGGCGCGGTCAGCCAAGCTGGTCGCAAAGCTGCCCGACGGCAGCGTGCGGCCATATCTCCTGCGGGTATATACACTACACACCATTCCCTCGACGCCGGCACCATCCCCGCAGCAGCCGTGAAGACTGACCACCCCGGCGCGCGCGCAGGGCTCCGCCGGCGAATCCGGCAAACAGATGATGCGGGGCGAATACGAGTCGCTCAGCGCGATCCACAGCGTGGTGCCCACGTTCTGCCCTCGGCCGATCAGCTGGGGCGCCTTCAAGACGAAGCCGAACACGTACTACAGCCTCTGCGTGTACCACGAGCGGACGTCTGGTCCTTCGGACGCCGCAGCGTTCTGCAGCATGCTCGCGCGCCTGCACGTGCGCTCGCGCGCCCCCGACAACCGCTTCGGCTTCCCCGTCGCCACGTTTTTCGGAGAGGTCCTCAACGAGAAGATGGCCTGCGAGTCCTGGGAGGAGTGCTTTACCGCGTGTCTGAGACACATGCTCGCGCTCGACGAGGAGATCAATGGTGTTGATGACACGCTGGTCGCGCTGCGCGAGGAGCTGATCGCCCGCGTTGTGCCCCGGCTGCTGCGGCCGCTCGAGTCGGGTGGGAGGAGGATCAAGCCCGCGCTGATTCATGGCGACCTGTGTGCGGCGAATGCGGGCGCCGCGGATAGCGCCGATGGCGTGGGAAGCAATGCGATGGTGTGGCGTCCCGCGGCGCTGTTCGCACATAACGAGTTTGAGCTGGGACACTGGCGCGCGGTGCGCAACGGGTTCGACAGCAGGTTCCTGCGGGCGTATCTCAAGCTCGTGCCCATCAGCGAGCCGAAGCAGGATTTTGAGGACCGGAATGCCCTCTACGCCCTAAGATATGTCATTGCGTGCTCGATACGATACCCCGGAAGTGCGAAATACCGCCAGGCGATCGTCGAGGAGATGGGATCGCTCGTTGGGAGGTTCTCGCCGGGGCCGGAGATCGGACTAAGCCCGGGATACGTCGAGGAGAAAGAACAGGAGGGTAGGGACGAGGCTGCCGTGTTTGCTAGTCCTGGGGTGCACTCGATGAAGGTCGTTAGGAGTAATAGCACTACGACGAGGGGGAAGCATAATTATAAGCCGCCAATTGGCGGGAAACTGGTGAAGCGGTGACGAGTGGTGGGTGCTGGTGGTGGTGGGGGTGGGCTGGGGGACCGGATGCTGCTGGCGGCAGTGCAATACAATACCTTGGGCAATGGGCATTTCAGCGGGCGTTTCTATTTCGTATCTACAAGGGTTAATACATGGCAGAAAGTGCAAGTTTGAGTCTTGACGGACGGGAGAGTACTTACAGAATTCCGAGGAGGTGGATCTGAAGAACCAGTGCAGCAGGGAGGTCCCACTCCCGAGGGAGGGGAAAACGTTCGAATATATCGCATTCCGACCCGAAGCTCTGCACACACATCTCCATCTCCATCGCAAAGTCCGTTTTCAGCCTAATTCCGCACTGCCGTCTGCCCCTCCCTCCTCGTCTCTTTCATGGAGACGGCTGGTTAGTGCCTGGGCATGCTGAAGTGCCGGTATGCATAACTAGGAACGGACGGGATTTGCCGTGGCGAGCGAATCTGCCGATTGAGGTGTGTAGAGTAAGTACGAAACGAAGGGCATGTTTGTTTGCTACGGACTTTTTCTTTCTCTTCTTTGGCGGGCACGCCTGGTATTGACGGAAGCTGCAAGACGATGGATGGATGGACATGAGCTGTGATTTAATCTCTTCTCTGCTGCTATGTACATGCGTCTGGGAAATAGTTGTGTTTGTTTAGAAGCTGATCTTCGGTAGACCGTAGGCCCCCCCATATGCCATATGGTGACAAAATTCCAGTCCGAGGTGGTACTACCCACTGCGGTTCCTTTTCCGACCCGGCGTTTGCTTCCCGTGCATTCCCTACATACATATTTCCCCGCCGGAATCCGGATGCTGCAGGCTGTTTGCTCGCGGATATGCATATGATTTTTCCTCGTGCATATCGTAGGCTGGCCGCTGGTATCGCATACCTATGTCGCATATGCACATGCCTACGCCCCACCCACACACCACTGTTATGTATGTACCCCATAGCTGTGCGGTATGGCATGGGCTTTGAATATCGCATATTGCAGATTCGGCTCCGTATGTATTGTATGTACGGGAGCTTCCAGAGAGTTCGCATCTAGTTATTGGAATTTGGTGCAATCAACAATTGCCTTTGCCTTTGCCTTTGCCTTTTCACATCGATGTGAGATGTGCAGACATGTCCGGAATTGATTGTACGCTTTTTTGCAGTACAAACTTGAAGATGAAGGGAGATGAAGGGAGACGGGATGGGGGATGGAAGGGGAGATACTGGTGGTGGGATGTAGGGATAGTATTGCCGGTACATGTCCACCTCCACCTCCCCCGCCCATTAATTAGAGTACCTATCTTGCCTTCACGTCCACGTCCCGAGTTCTCACCACCACCTCCTTCACCACCAGCCCGAACTTTACTCCCGTACCTACTCCATCTTTCATTTCCTCCTATCCCCTTCCCACCTCTCCTTCCCACCTCTCCTTCCCACCTCTCCTTCCCACCTCTCCTTCCCACCTCTCCTTTCCATCTGAACACCTCAAGCATGAACACCGAGTGTATAACTCTTTCCTCGGACGATGACCTAGACGAGGACACCGCACGTCCGACCCCAGTGTGGGGCCCAGTGTGGATGAAGAAATCCCGGTCCTCTTCGGCGTCGCCAATGCTGGGACATAGTGCGAGGTTTTTGCCGGGTCCTCTGGAAATTCCGTTGGAGATTCCGTTGGAGATTCCGTTGGAGATTCCGCTGGAAATTCCGCTGGAGGTTCCGCTCGAGGTTCCGCTGGAAATTCCGCTCGAGGTTCCGCTGGAAATTCCGCTGGAAATTCCGCTGGAGGTTGCAGAGGAGGTTGCTACATCGGGACCGGGATCGGGGACAGTCGAGGCTGAAGCCGAAGCCAGGGCCGAAGCTAGAGCGCCAGTTGCTGCGATGTTGGGTGTTCCGGCTGCGATGCAGGTTGAACTGCCAGAAGCAGTGTCAGTGCCGGTGCCAACTGCAGCTCTGGTCGAGTTGTCAGCTCCCGTACTGGCTGAATCAACAACAGCCCCGGAACTGTCGGATCCCGCGTCAGCTTCGGCCACGGTGTCGCCTGAACCCGCCATGCCAGGAGGTGGAGTTCCAGGAGTTCCAGTGCTCGCAGCGCCAGTCATGATGGAGACCGAGATCGTCAATATTCTCCCAGCACCGCCTCTTGCCGTAGACGATTTGGCCCTTGTTACTAGAGCTGTGACGCCTCATCCGGTCGAAATGCCAGGTGCCATACCGGCCGTCGTTCCTGTTACAACGCCGAAATCTCCGGTATTAACTTCGGTACCGGTCGTGAAGACTTGTAACGTCCTTGCTGCGCTGCAGCCGGGGAAAGAAGACGCTGAAGTTATCACAGTCCCGGCCTCGGTAGATCTGGCCCCAAAAACTCCGGCTCTGGTAGCTCTGGTACCGACAGCTCTAGCATCTGCAACTAAATCGGAGCCCTCGGCCCCGAGGATTCAAGATTCGGCCCAGAACGGACATCATACACCCACTACGCCTCCCTCCGCAGATGTAGCATCCCCAGTCGCTGTAGCTTCGGCTTCGGCCACTCCTTCCCAGAATGCCATCACATCTGCTGCTCCTCGATCCCCTACTCCACCTTCCGACGCTCGGCCCAAACAGTCCATCGACGCGAGAACACAGCCCGGCACGCCCAAGCCCGCCCACACCCGGCCCATTGCAGCATCTACCTCCATAGCTCCAGTCACACCCACATGTCTCACCAGAACCAGAACCAAAACGCTACCTCCACCGCCTCCACCGCCTCCATCTCCTGCCACACCCCGCGGCGAGAACCCCGTAATCTTCATCGACCGGCTCCTCCGAGCGTTCAGCAACGAAGTCGGCGAGACGACCGCCGGGACCACCGGCAAGGCGCACAAGTTCCAGCTCGCGCTGAAAAAAGAAATGGAGAGCTTCTCGGCGTGTCTATCGACCACGTGCCCGCACCTGCTGGTTCTGCCCTCGCCCGCTGCCGAAGACGAGGAGCTTAAGTTGTGGCAGACGTTTATCCGCCCACAGAGCACGCAGAGCACACAGGGCGCGCTGTTCGGCGATGTAAAGAGGAAGCGCGAGGTTACGCCGACGATGACGATGACGCCCCTGAGAGGCGAGGTTACGCCGCAAAGTGCCAGTAGGAAACGCAACGTCGCGTTTGTGGATATGACCAACGCCTCGTGGTCGGGCAAGGATATGTCCAGCGTTAGCAAGCGGTTGAAGGCCGCTGCTACTACTACTACTCCGTCGACGGCTACTTCGAGGGTTAATAAACGGTCGAAGGCCACTGCTACTACTACTACTACTAGTACTCCTTCAACGCCCGCCTTCCCTCCGCGAGGTCAGTGCCCACCGCCCAAAATCTCCGTCGTCAACTAATCACCGCAGACCGGCCCGCAAGCGCATACACGCTGCCACACCTGTGCCAAATAATCGAGAGCGTGTCCACCGGCGGGCTACCGAACCAAGTCTCACCTGACGCCGTCCGATCAATAATCCTGACCTCGCTCTCATCATGGAGCACCAAATTCCAGCAATTCACTAGCACGCTCTCCACGCTCGTCCGCGAAATGCTCCAGAGCGCCTTCACCGCGCACTTCCGCTGCTACACACATACGCCACTATTCTCGCGTGTACAATCCGTTCTCTCCTTGTTCCTCACCCGGTGCTTCAACAGCACACACATGCACCTGGCGCGGCTCCTCGCGCTGGAACAGCGCAACGTGCGCACATCCCTCGCGCCCGCGGCGTTCCGCAGCATCGTGGCGGAGACGCGCGCGGGGCTCGCCGAGAAGCGGCGGGCGAATCTCGAGGCGCAGTTTCCGCGCCGGCAGAGGGGGATGGCGGCGCCAATACCGGCTACTGAGAGGTTCGCGAGGGAACTCGAGGTCCTGGCGGAGGCGGAGGCGTATCATGGCGTTGTTTGTGGGAGGTTTGTGGATTACCTCGGATTGTTTGTGGTAGGCGAGTTGCTTGAGGAGGTGAAAGGGGGCGTTATGGACGCGCTTAGAGATGGGCTTGGAGTGGATGCCGTGGATGGTAGGTTACTCCTGGAGAATGGGGATGGATTGGGGTGGAGTGGAGTGGTTGCTGACTGGTAACTGGGCGATAGCCGATGAAACCTGCAGAGCTCTGCTGAAACAGGTTGGGTCTGCTGCCGTGCTGGAGCCGCTGACGCCGATGCAGACGCCGCTGAGAGGGCGGCATAAGGCGATCAAGGAAGAGGCTGATGAGGATTAGCGGGTGGCATTTAGGCTCTTGGTTTGGTTTGGTTGGGTCTTTTTGGGGGGTTTTATTGCGGTATATCTATTGCTTTTTGAGTTCTGTATGGGCTGTGATGCAAGGCGATATATTATCTGGTGTTGATTGAATGGCAGTTTCCATTGATGGGCTGTTGACGTCGGGGTATGGTAGTTGTGCTGGGGGTCTTTGGGATCATTATATATCACTCTCCACGTTTCTACTTTGGACGCGTGACAAGTCGTGACTCGCGAGGATTTGCAGCCCAACTGAAGGATGTATATTCACCGATTCCTTCCATTCCTTCCATTCCTTCCATTCCTTCCATTCCTTCCATTCCTTCCATTCCTTCCATTCCTTCCATTCCTTCCATTCCTTCCATTCCTTCCATTCCTTCCATTCCTTCCATTCCCAGCCTCCAGGTAGTACGCAGCGCAACCACAACAGAAGTACCCGGACAGAGTAAAGTAAGTTAAGACAAGTTGAAGAAATCAAAAAGTAGTAGTAGTCAACACGAAGTAAGTTAATCAAGACAGCAAAAAAAAAGACTCGATACCAACAACAATACCAGCAACAGAAACACACACAGAAGGGGCAAAAAAAGAGTACAAAACGCCAGTCCAGTCCCCCATCGCGCGCCAACCAACCAACCATCCATCCTACACAGCCCCAGCCACGCAACACACAACCCACACAATGCAAAACGCGCAGTACATACATACACCATACTACATGATCCTCGCGAGCCTATTGATGCCGGCACACCACAAGAGCAGAGTAGGCACGCCAGCGCTTCCGGCGACGAACTGTCCCAGCACGCCCAGTCCGCGCCAGACCTCAATCACCTCCCTAAGCACCGCCGCGTTCCCCTCGACAGCAGATACAGCGACAACAACGCTCCAGCCGTCGCCCTCGGCGCCGCCGTCGTGCCGCAGTAGCAGCCCCGTGGGTCGGTACTTGAGTTTTTTCTCTAGCTCGCCGCGCGGGCGCAGAGTGTGCGCGAGCACTACCCCCCAGCTCTCGTCGACCGCGTCGATAAGTACTGCGTCCGGGTCGAGGTCGTTGGATGGGTCGGGACCGCCGGGCGTGTTGGCTGATGCCTCGGGCGAGAGCATCGACGAGGGCCCCGGGGTGGTGACGACCGGGGGTGTGGATATGTTGCCGAATACTGGGGGCGTTGAGATGTTGCCGGCGGGCGTGGACATGGCGCCGATGGGTGGGGTGGAGGTGTTACCGGTCGCAGAATTGATGTGTTGGTTTTCTGGGAGGGACGGATCGTCTTTGGGATCGAGCACCTCTTCGGGGGAGAAGTCTTGGATCCGCAGCGGAGAAGAGATGTCTGCAGCGAGCAGGTAGATGGCGGACACTCGCTCGTGCGTCTCAACGAGCGTCTGCCACGTCTCTATCTCGTCCTCGGGCATGGTGGTGCTGCAGACTTTGGTGAAGCATAGGCGCCATTTGACGGCGGGGTACTTGATGAGTTCGACAGTTGTATCCCAGATCTCGTGCATGACTTCCTCGAAAGGGCGGAGAAAGCCGGCGGTGCTTCGCCGCGCGAGGTTGATGATCGCCGTTTTCTGGACCGACCCGGTGTTATCGCTCCACGCTGCTGCTACCCATCGCTCATCTGTGCTCTGCGAATAGGCGATATGTAGTAATTGGTTCTCCTTGAGCAATGCCGGACTAGGATCGGACGTCTGCCGAAACTCGATGTTCTTGGGGATAGGCCGGGCCACCTGAATTGGAAGCGAGGTCAGGCGCTTCGCTTCTTCGAAGCCCAGGTCCGGGTCCGTAGGAATGCACCGCGAGTAGACCTCCACCGCCAAACGATGAGCAACGCCCACCCTCATGACAGCACCGAGTTTATGTGCCACAAATCCAGCAGGCACAACCTGCAATACCAGTTGATTCGGCAGAGCATCCGGAAACGTAGCGATGCTGGCCTCGTACAGCCGCTGCATGCGGATGAAGCTAGTGCAGATATCGACGAGTGACGATGGGTGATCAAACGGATTGATGACGTAGATCACTATGTTCACCCCCTCGTCGCCAACAGCATGTGCAAGCGCTTGTCCGAATCCTTCAAGATGGCCCTGGATCGCCTTCATGCCGAGTTCGTAGGTTCGCGGTGCCTCCTGGGGTATCTCTACAGCCACAAGGCCGCCCTCAACCATTCCTTCGATTTCACCCCTGATGTGAACGCCGAATCGCCCGGCCTCATATGAGGAGCTAACTTGTTCCAGCAGGAAATCGGCGCCTTCTTTCATCGCGCTCGACGCGGGATGAAGGCAGAAGGAGATCACACTCTTGGAACCAGAAATAGGTGCAAGACTGAAGGTATCCCAGAAGTGCAGCGCCGGTGGCAGCATCTCCAGCACGTTTTCCCCACGTTGCATCCGGACATGCGGCGGCGGAACGTGAAAGATATCCCAGGGCTTACTATCCTCCTCATCCTCCGGATCCTTGTTCCGTCGCTGCGAGATATTTGGCTTTATCCCCTGATGTCCGCGGCCGAACGGTGCGAGAGGCGGTGGAGGTGGTATCGGCGGTGGTTCTGGTATCGAATCCGCGATAGCCGCATATGTTTCCAGATTGCACCGCACCACGGCCTCTTCCTTGAACAGGACTTTGAGAGCATCTTCGACAAGATCCTGATCCTGGCTGCATCGCCGTCGAATCAGACTGGTTTCTGCGTCCTCCTCGTCGTCACGGTAGGTTTCGTTCTTCCCTCGCCACGATGCGTGCATCCACCCGACCATGTGATCCGCCACCATCGCGGCGACCTCGAGAAACTCACCTTCACCCAGGGACAGCAATGTCATGGCATCACTAGTCAGCACCTTGTGTTCGAACACACCCACTATCGACTCATCAAAGGCTCCCGGTTGCATATGGTTCCACGGCGGCGGCGCCAAGTCCTGGATTACCTCCACCTCTCCATCCGCACCAATAGTACCATCTCGCTGTTGTCTCGACCCTTCGGGCGTATCGACATCCATCTCACCACTGTCCTGTGCCAATTTTGGCTTCTTCCCGAAGTTCAGAAACCCAGGCAGCAGTGGAGCAGTTCGTCCAGGTGAAGTGTGGTACGATTCCTCGTCTTCGTCCTCCGTGGTATCATCGGCGTCGCTCTCCGAGTCCTCATCGCTCGACAGGTCGTCGTCAGATTCTCCGCCACTGGAAAAGTCGTCATCCGCGGGTGTGATCGTTACGGCCAGTTCTGAAGGTGCACTTTCCAGTTTTCGCCTCTTGTGTTTAATACTCCGTGGCTTGTTGATCTTTGTGGCATCAAATTCCTGTTCGTCTCCTTTCGTATCGGGAAGGAAGAATCTTCCGCCTGGTGCATACTTTTGGTCCGCCATTTCCACGCTTTCCGTGAACAGGATAGGTGAATATAGCGAGGATCGTCGTTGCTGGTTGACGGGAGTGACTGGGGTAATCGAGGCAGCAGGGGCCGCCGGTTTCTTGAAGTCCCCTGAGAAGGACGGCGTCTCAGTAGATGGCGGTTGATATCCTGGAACTAATAATCCGATCGCATGATGCGGACTTAGCGGCGGTGTGACACTTTGTGTTTCGACCGACGTTGAGGGAATCTCCTTCACTGCCGACGGGTCATTTAATCTTGATCGTTTTTTATCCCGTTTAGTCTTCCCCATAAGAAATCGGTCGGTTGGTGGTGGTGTCCCCATGCGCAAATCCGTGTCCCCACCCTCCATGTGCATTAGGCCACCGACACCCTGCAGATCCCCGCCATCAAGGTCCATGCCACCAGCATCGTTCCCGCCTTCGAAGTCGGGATTGTCGAAGAAATCGAAATCATCCTCAGTGACTTTCATGAATTGGTCCATATCCTCCATTCCCTCTCCAAACAGGTCCGTCTCTCGTTGGGGAACCATATGGTCATTATTCGGAGGTGCTGGTTCGCCTGGCCAGTCATGGTCCATTGTTCCGCTGGTTCCGAGGGTGGTGGTGGCAGTGGTGGTAGTGGTGGATGGATCGGCATCAGTAGTTGCAGCAGCACTGGTTGGCGGTTCACTGGCAGGACCCGCTGTAGCGGTTGAACCTGCCGGCGATAAACCATCCGGTTCCGGCTTGGGCTCGGGGAGTTTTCCTTCCTTGATCTCGGCAGTCCTGTCCTCCTTAGACATGTCCGTTTCGGCTTGCTCTCTCCTCTCCTTCATCTCAAGGTGTTCTTTGATCTTCTCCGCCCTCAAATCTCGCCCCTTGAACCACTCATGGCCCCACTGCACCGCACTCTGCACATCCCACCATTCCGCACCAGTGTCCTTCTCCGTAATCTTCGGTAATTCCGCACCCCGATCAAGTGTGCTCTTCAAAGTTGCCAGCTTCCCCCAAGCCAGTCGAGAATATTCCGGATCGTTGAAATCCAACGAGGGAAGGTGCTCCTTGGCCGCAACAAACAGTTTCTTATCGCCTTCGGAAGCGCGCAGGAAAAGCAAGGCCTCGGGCCAAAGCACGTGGTGGATGTAGCCCATCAACGGATCCGTCAACGAGGGAATCCGGATCTCCACATACGGCCACTTATCTTTTTCTATCGCTTCCTGTAGCACAGTCTTCTCGGTGTCTTCGAGCGGGAAGGGTGAGATTATGCCGCGGTCCTTCAGATACGACAGTACCTTGTCTTTCCAATTCTCCTCGGCTTTCTTGACTTCGGGTTCCTCGATTTCTCCACCGTAAACTGGAAGGAGCCGGCCCCATTCGCCCCAGGGTGCCACAAACACCTCTCGGCAGCGCAGGGAATCCCGTGTGAGACCACAAGTGACGAGTCTTCGGATGGCGCTCTGCTTCTCCGAGTATGGAATGACCACCAGAGTTCCCAACGAGGTCATATATGCATTTAATTCTAGAACCAATGGTGGGGTCAATTCCGGCTCAGTGACAGGCTGGGCGGCGAGAAGCTCCATCCTCCCCATCCTCTCCATTCGACTCTTGTGTTCCTTTATGCATGGTAGGGATGTCGGCGACACGAGTGTTCGGGCGTTCAATGGGGTGAAGCCTTCCCGGAATGCTAAGCCGAATGAAACTGCGGCTAGGACGGCGGTGATGATGTTGCCGTATATGAATAGCTGCTCCTTGAGCCGATCTGGCTCCTTGACCACATCCATTGATTCTGCGGGATCATCCAGGGTGAGGTCGATCATGACTGGTCCCTCGTTCTTGGAACCAGCGCCAGGCGTGCCAGAATGAATACTCGGGGTAACTGCCGCGGATGGAAGACGACTAGTTGGGTCGGAATGGTTGCTGCTTCCAGCCTTGACGGCGGAATCCGAAAAGCGAGGTGTGAGTGACGATGCGTGGAAGACGCCAGCGGAAAACTCTATGAATTCTACCGGTCAGTTGCATCAACTTCATGGCCACACTAGAGATTCACCTTGCAGCCCCCATTCCTCCTTCAACCGCTTCTCGAGCTGCAACCAACGCTCATCTTTTTCCTGCGCCGTCGATGCCGCCATCTTTCCTTTACCGGAGCCATCTACATCCGTAGAGACCCCCGGGCTCTGCGCGCCAGCAATCCCGTAAATGTGGAAAACCCACAGCCCGCCGCGTCTCAGGTCCGAAAGCACCGGCACACCATCTGCCTTCAGTGCCCGCTCAGCTTCGCGGAGGATCTCGGATTGCTGCTCGACATACGCATCCGGATCGAAAGTTGACGGTACGTAGATCGCATACGGAACGCGTGATAGGCTATCCTAAACAGAACATGAGTATATTAGCAGACAACCGGCAGCAGCAAGGGTTCACACACAATTTTCAAGACATTCGTTAGGGCCTCTAATGGCGGTTCCATGATGTCTGGTAGTGATTGGAAAGGCTGCGGACGTCCGGGAGCAAGTAGTGGTTCCTCCATAGCTGCGGCGGGTCAAAGTGTATGGTTCGGCAAGACCGGGGCGGTGAGTTTGCTGGTTTCGAGCGTGCGATCCTGCTTACTCGAAGTTCAACGTGTGGTTGCGAACCTCGGCGTGTGGGGTGGAAAAGGTATCGCGGTGTCGTCGGGCGCGCCACAAATGGAGGGATGGAGGGGCGGAGGGGCGGAAGATCGTCAACCAATATAATACAACGTCGACAAAAGCGAGCAACTGCGAAGTAGAGTATGGTATTCTGAAAGCCGTGCCGTGCGAGTATCTCCGGGGAATTGCGCCGTAGCAACCAAATGCAAGAAATTTGAATGAAAAAGCCCACTGAACTCCCACAATGAAAACACAGTCTACAGATGAATTAGAAACCCGGATCCCGTTTACTCCGTTCACAAAAAATGCAAGAAAAGCGTCTTCGTGTCGTGTCGCGTTGAATGTGGGGGTGGGTTCAATGTAAGAAGGTACGTGAGCTGTGTGATGCTCTTGAAGAGATTACGGGTGCTTCGAGATTAGGGTGAACGTAGGCGCGCCGTGAGTCGTCGCGCAGTGGAATCGATGAGTAATGGGCGTGCGACAAAGGACTCGGGTCTCGGGGTAGCTCTGGCTAAGGCGGATAGCGGTTTTCGTGGTTGTCTGAGTAGGACTGCGGTCTGCATCTTGCGACGGCAGAAGCTGAGGGGGAGGAGAGTTGACGCGAGGAGCGCGTGGAGGAAGGAACGACTTTCGACGGGTTGCGCGCCTGGCTGTGGGGGATCGGTTGTGCTTAGTGGCAGGGTGACTCGAGTTTTCGCTATAAATGGGGCGGAGACCGATATCGAGTTCGAATGGGCGCGGATATGGAGGGAGAAGCGGCGAGCATTTCTCTCTTGACTTTTGGCAGCGGAATCGCGGAGGTGCTGCTTAGAAGGCCGACATATCAGGGCGGCGGCGGGAGTGGTTGGGCGCTAGAGCAGGGAATGACAAGTGGTGAATATAGTAGGGTAGGTCGACAGCCGCGCTTTTTATTTTTCTGGCGTTTATCTCCACTTTTGGCCGGAAAGCTGGAAGACTGGTGATGGGACGTGAGTGTGGACCGGAGCAAGAAGGGCCGTGTTCGTGAACTGTTCGTGTGGTTGTTGACTTGGTGTCGTGTGGGGCTCTGGTTGTTGAGATGAGGTCTCGAGGTCACACAACACACACACAACTTCGACACGGTTCTGCTGGATATGGGGGTGGCGGCGGGCGGAGAAAGAGGCAGGGATGGGCACTAAGCTGGGGGAAGAAGGAACGTCAACGGAGAGGTCTCGCTCCGTGGAGCCAACCACCAAACGAACAAAACCTCCGCACGCACGCGTTTCTCGGGACATGCCACCATAGTACATAGCCGGCACATTGTTATCAGCGCTTGGCCAATGTGTATCGAGTACAGGACTCGGATTCATCCAGAGATCTTCAGGCAGCGTGTAGGTACACGATTTGACAGCACCAATGGCGTAATCACAGCTGGTCCAGTAATCTTGCACGTCCCTACTCCTGCCATTCGTTCCAGCTATCGCAAGACACGGTACCGTGTTTTTCCCCTCAACCAGCAGCAAGTCGCACTGGCGATAAGTGCCCTTTCCCCGCTCAATGAGACCGATGAGAGGGCAATGAGTCTCATGCCAAAAGTCTTCGACATCTTCGGGAGCGACAATTGATTCGGTTTGAAGAACGGCAAGGCTTCGTCCATGGTTCTCGTCATTGAGGTTGAGCTTGCCAATGTAGCGGGGCTCCCAGTTTGAACTTTTGGCTGTTAGCATAGTGCAAAGTCACTCCTGAGGCCTCCTTGTCGCAAACGTGCCGATATAAGCTGTCGCCAAAGGCCTTATATCGGACCGTCTCCCCTGCTTTGAACCTATCATCGAAAGGGTTGAAAGGTTGACCCACGTCGCACCCGAAGCGACGCAAAACCCTTCCCAAGAAACTGCTGATCATGACGTGTAACTAATCAGTAAGCCGAAATCTAATGGGAATGGATAAGACGCATCGTTCGAAGACATCTTTTTGTTCGTGGTTCGGTACATGTCTATTATGCTGGCGAGTGGTGCTTTGTCTTACCATGAGCTCTCCATGTCGGAAGGTGGGATGCAGGGAGAGTTATTGTCACTCATCGATCATCACTAATGTTACCAGCCCCTATCCGGATCAAGTTAGTGCTGTAATTTTCACTTTTCAAACTTTCGTTCTCTAAAAAGAACTTGAGTGCTTGCTCGAACTCGCGACATCATCGATCTCAACTTCGCCCGCCGACTCCACCAGCAGACCTCTGACCCACAATGTCTCTCAGAGTCACCCTGCAGAATGGCGTCTCGGTGTACACCATCTCGGGCAGCAATACCTCGCGCGCCCTCCCAGACTGGCTCGCTCGCAAACGGAAGCGCTCGCTCAAGAACGACGAAGCATACCAGAACCGTGTCGAGCTGATCCAAGATTTCGAGTTTGAGGAGGCGTCGCAATGCATACAAGTGTCGGAGGATGGCGAATACGCAATGGCGACTGGTACGTTTGGCATCATGTCTGTCCTCGCTGCGGAAAGAACACTGGAGCTGACCACCGTGAAAATGCTGTCCAGGTACATACAAGCCTCAGATGCACATCTACCATTTGCCGTCGTCGTCGCTCAAATATGCACGCCATACCTCGACGCTGAATCTCACGTTCCTCCTGCTTTCGACCGACTACTCCAAATCGTTGCATCTGCAGACCGATCGGTCACTGGAGTTCCACACGCCGATGGGATGCCACTACGCCACCCGTATCCCCCGCTATGGCCGCGCACTGGCGTATCTCAAACCGCAGGCGCATGCCATCATCCCAGCTGAAGGGAACGAAGTGTTCCGGTTGGATCTCGAGGCCGGTCGCTTCCTGAAGCCGTTTGAATTGGGGGGATTCGAGGGACGCGGTGGCGATGTCAAGTCGGCGGAATGTGTCGCAGTGGCAGACGGTTCTCATGGCCTGCTGGCGTTCGGTACCAGTGCCGGTACCACCGAATTCTGGGATTCACGGTCGAGGAACAGAGTCGGAGTATTGGCGCCGCCTGTGAATGGTGGGACCGTCTTTGACACCCTGGGAGACGCACAGACGCCGTCTATTACCGCCGCACAGTTCAATCGCAATGGCCTTACATTCGCGACCGGAAACGAGTCGGGCATTGTTACGCTATACGATCTCCGTTCGCCCACACCAATGCTTACAAAGGACCAAGGCTACGGGTTCCCGATCCAGACATTGTCGTTCCTGCATACGCAAGCGACGTCGGAACAAAAGGTGCTGTCGGCGGACAAGAGGATTATCAAGCTCTGGGACGCAGCCGACGGAAAGCCGTGGACGTCAGTGGAGCCTTCAGTCGACATCAACCACGTCTGCTACATTCCCGACAGTGGTATGATCTTCACCGCCAACGAGGGTCAACAGATGCACTCTTTCCTCATCCCCGCACTTGGACCGTCGCCATGGTGGTGTTCGCACCTGGACACCCAGATCGAGCAGCTCGCAGACCGCAGTATCAACGATCCCGACGCCTACTCTTCTGCTGCAGTAGAAGCGGCAACCTATGACAACTACAAGTTCCTTACCAAACCGGAGATGCGACAACTCAACCTTGACCACTTGCTCGCATCTGGCAAAGGGGCGGGTGTTGTACGGCCCTACATGCACGGTTACTTCGTGGACCAACGCCTGTACGAGGAGGCAAGACTCATCGCCGATCCGTTCGAATGGGAGCGCCAGAAGCAGAAGCTTGTCAAAGAGAAGATCGATAAGGAGAGAGAATCGAGAATCCGCACTTCCGCCAAGGACAAGAACGCAAAAGTCAAGATCAACAAGCGTCTCGCGGAACGTCTTGAGAGTCTCGAAGGCAAACTCAATAAAAAGGCGGCGGATGAGGACAAGACCAACGTTCTCCAAGACCCCCGTTTCAAGGGTCTGTTCGACAAGCCCGAGTTCCTCGTCGACGAGACCAGCCGCGAGTTTCAACTTATCAATCCCTCGACACGCCCGACCATCGGCGCGGACGGCGCGCCCGTCGAGCGGAAACGCGGCAAAACCGCTGCCGAAGAAGAAGAGGAATCCGATTCCAACGCCGGCAGCGGCAGCGAGTCGGACAGCGGCAGCAGCGAGGACGAAGCCGAGAGCACGCGCGCGCCCCAGCCCAAGAAGGAACCGCAAATGCGCATCTCCTCCTCATCCTACCGCAAGTCCGGCCACGACACCAGAGGCTTCCCCACCGTCTCCCAGAACCAGAAGAAGCGCGAGAAGTCCTTTGGTGCGCGCGTCGCGGGCGTGCAGACTACCGAGAGGAGCAACGAACCCAGGGGGGCCACGGCTATGGGCGACAGGGAGATCACGTTTGTCCCCCGGCGCAGGGAGAAGCCGCAACGTGGCGAGGCCCAGGAGGAGAAGAAGGATATGGGCGATCGTGGACGGAAGTGGAAGGACCGCAGAAGCGCAAGCGGAAATGCGTTCAGAGCCGCGGGAATCAGGAAATGAAGCAGCAAAAGTTTTGGTTTATATATACAGTTTTTTTATTGTATTGGGACGGGCGTTTGCAATTTCTTCAGTGTTTTTCGGGGTTGGCGGCTCGGCGGACGGGTCTTTACTTAGATAATGAGTTGCCTATTATGTACAGAGTGAGGGTGGTTTGGAGCATGCTTCGGTTGTATGATATCAAGAGCCATTTTCTACTTCGCCATTGATATAGACATAAAAAGCTTGTGCCCAATAGGTAATAGTGCCACTACACGAGTGAGATCGTGTGATTATTGCTACTCACGTGATGTATCCGCTCGATGAATCCAGCAGCACCCTCGCTCAAAGTCAACAAAAGACTTCCTAGCATATGAAATTTTGCTCCCTAAGTTTTGCAGATTTTTCACCGTGTGAAAAAACCACCACACAAGATCGACAATATCCTAATCTCTCTCTCTCTTGTTTTTTCTTCTTCTTCTTTCGGGTGGAGACTAGCTTGCAGAAATTCGACCTGCAGGTTGATGCATGCATGCATTTGGCAAGCAGGATACGGTACATCTTATGTAGGATGCAAGGGAAGCCTGAGGGGAGGCGATTCAGGCGACTCAGGCGAGGATGTTTTCCTCTTCATACTATATAAACGAGAGGTTCGTTTTGGGTGCTCTCGTGACTTCTCGTTTCCGTTCTGGTTTCGGTCGTGGTTGCTCAGTGCTGCTGCAAACGGCCATTCATATCTCGTGACTAGGTACATACAGTGGTTATTGGTGGCGGCGGCGGCCGAGGGAGCGGTGGTGTGGGCCCCGTGGGGGAGGGGATGGGGATGAGGCGGTCGCTTCTGCTGAGCTAGTGATTCCTGGACCTAGGTACGTGTTGCTCTTGGAACTACTTCCTATTGATGTTTAAGAGAGGGAGAATGGTTCTTGATGGTACTTGCCAACCACATGAATAGCAGTTGGAGAATCAATGGAGATTGCTATCACTGTCGGTCTGCATGCGGACAAGCGGTGATTCGCGGGATCTGCCGGCGCCGAAACTCCATCTCATCGCGAAATCCGAAGCCCCACCACATCACATCATCCTCACGATAATTACGAAGGTAGAGTACTTACAGGAACCCATTCTAGCTGAGGTAGTGAGGCACTGGTGCTTTTGGATGCGTTCACATTGTATGCAGAAAGTCGTGCTCTCGAGGACTTGTAGGCCGTCAGAGCAGCATGTGATCTTGAACATCTTATCATATCTCGCAATGCGCGCATCTGCTGGCCTACCTATTCTTCCTTCACCTGTCGAAGGCTCGACGTTCGATACGCGAGATATCGATCGTAAACGGCTTTCGCTCACCTCCTGCTGGCTTCTGCGTCCAAAAGACGCGATGGCTACCATCAATCGAAGTTTTCCATGTATTCGCTAGACACATAGAGTACCGTACCGAGTACCGAGTACCGGTATTCTACTGCTGGAGCCCCTGGAATTCAGACATTCTGTTCCAACATCTGGACAGCGGTTCACATAAATAAAGATACTGCGCAGCCATAAAGTCTCGGCAAATGAGACAAAATGCCGGTATTCGTTGCTATGCAATCTTCCAGAGTGGGCTCGATTCTACCGACACACCGCGAGGAGTTGTTTTGGCGGGAATTCTATATCTCGGAGAAAGCCGTCCGGGGTTCCATCTACCTATCGCCCCCCGTCGTTCCCGTCATTGCTCAACCTCCACCCATCACACAACACCACAACACCACGCTCTCTCCCGTTTCCTTAATTCTTCCACCTTTCAGTCCAAACCAACAAAACTAAACATCGCGAGCATGGGCGCCTGCGCAAGCTGCTTCGAATCGTGCCTTGGCACCCGTCAAAAAGACGACGTAAACCACTCCTACTCCTCCCCTATCTCCCTCGCTGACGCAGGCGAATGCAGCCGTCGCGCGCCGCGCTGCTCAACGACCCCACCGCCGCAGTGAACTACGGGTACAATTCGGGCTATCCGCCGTCGCCCACCGCCGTCGCCGTACAGGACCCGCAGCAGCTCCTCCACGAGCGCGAATACCTCGACCGTCTCGTCGTCCAGACGTCCGAAAACTTAATCGACATCTTTGCGCCCCCGATGCTCGCTGGCGCCCCGAGTTCAATGAGTATTACGCCCAGCAGCCGCGGCGAGTGGTATCGTAACCTGCTGGAGCGCACTAGTCCTCCCGCGCCCGCGGTTGAGGTGCTGGTGCTGGGCGAGGCGAAGGAGGTCGATGCCGATGAGAGGGTGTGGTTGAGGGGCCTGCTGGAAAGGGGCGAGGATGCGGTTAGAGAGCTGGCCAGGGTTAGGGAGGTCGGCGCGTTGGTCGTCGGTCTGGATATGGACATGTGAGGCTGACGCGGAAGTACGAGCGGTGATGGCCGCGCGATGACAGTGGCCGGCGCTCGTAATTTCCGCCTGAGAATCCCGTCGGGGAAAGACTTGTGATGCTACAGTCCGGTTTCTGAGGGATATGGTAATAGTGGGATAGCGGGGGATATGGACGTAATTGGTCTTGAGTTTCTGCATTTTGGGAATAGGGGTGGGCATGGATGGAAGGGCGTGAAGGACAGGGAGGAACACAGGTTTGTGTAGGGTATGGCGTTGTCTATCGGGTTTCTTTTTCTTTTTTCTTTTTCACATTTCCTCTCGCTAGGTGGATTTCCTTTGTTTGTGCTGGTCTTGTTGGATTTACTAATTCTTAGGGTCTCATTGAAGTGCTACGGCGCTTCACTTCATTCTGTTTTCCAGTCTCGGGCTTGTCTTGTAGATAGTCCTCTATTCATATACTTATGTCTCCATGTCTTTGCGTTTGGACATAGAGGTTCAGTGGGGACTCTTCGATGCGGCCATTTGGGTGCTGCTGAGCGCCCCACAAAGGTGAAGTCCGTACAAACACTGATCTACCCGGACAATCGAGAATGTTGGTCCTATGTAGAGTACTCTAGAGTGCTATTGTTATGGCTCGTATGTTTTAAGCACCAAGTCCCTTAATACTATAGAGTAGTTCCATAGCACAGCAACGATGACCGATAAAAACAGACCGAGACCGAGACTCGACCATGCACTAATTGTCGAATTGGGCGTCCTCGGACGTTAAGACGGCCAAATTTGGTTTCTACCTCGATCCAGCCAGGTGACGTAGCCTTGTCTTGCTTGTCAGCCTTCCTCCCCCGCTTCACTCATTCACTCCTTCACTCCTTCACTTCTGCAATACATACATTCTGTGATATATACATCCTTCTACAACTCTCCACGAGCTCTTTATCCACGCATTGCCGAAATTCTCTCACACCCTCATTTCCCTCGTGCTCTCCTTTCGTGCAAAATAGAATACAGAATGGATTCACACCCTTCCCAGTCAAGACAACACGCCGGCGTCGGCACAGATCGAGACGAAGGAGACGAAGATCTATACTTGCAACCGTTCACTCCCGATGAATCCAATGCGAATTTCAGCTTCACGGCCGCTCCCAAGATGACCAAGTCGTTGATGTCTCATCCCTCGATGCCATCTTCGTCTTCTGTTCACCACCAGCAGCAGCATCAGCAGCATAAGAACTCTAGTGCTCCGGCCGAGCAGCAGCAGAACTCCGGTACGGCCGAGCAGCAGCGGACTCCAGTACGCTTCATGGGAAATGGTAAGGATTTCATGTCTTGCCGCCGTGATGTTACATAGGTCTATGGATTACTAACGGTTATACTGTAAGATATGAGACTACCGGTACCGAATATTGGTGCCAGTACTTCGAGGACCGCTGCTTCTTCTGCAGCCGGCATGAGAAGAATTGGTGGAACGGGGCCTTCGGATAGTTCCAAACAGCACAATTCGTCGTTTAGACCTCCGCCCGGTCGTGGTCAGGCTCCGAGGCCCCAGAGTCGTTGTGATGCTGAGCGTTCTTCGGAGTACCCACGGCAGCAGCAACAACAACCTTCAGGAGGCCCTTTGACATCACAACAGGCCGGCGAATTCGGACCAAGCGGCGGCAACAAAGCTCCAGTAAAGAAGAGGAAGTCCATTGCAGTATCACAACCAATCGCAACCAACTACCCTTCGAGTAATAAACGAGACCCCGGAGGTCCTCCACCTGGACCGGAGGATTTGGTGATTGTGTTGGAAGATGACGAGGCAATACAAGATATCGACAAGCGACTAGTCGAGAGCGGCACAGGGCGTCCAACGCGACCTTCCCAGATGAAATCACGGACTCGTTCAATGGACACTCCGGGCGTCATAGCTCATCCCGGTCAAACTTCATCACGGAGACGTCCAGAAACTCCACGTCTGCAAAATGCAGGAGGCGGCTCGCAAGGGAGCACTGTCCATATCCTCAACCGGACTATTAATGACCTTATGTCCCGGAATACTACGCTTGAGGGAGATGTCGATAGCCTCAGCCACGCCATCCAAAGTCAGAAGAAGATCATCGAAGCGGCGGAAACTAGAGTTGAGTCGCTCTCTGCCAGCCTTAAAGCTCAAACAGATTGCAAGACCGAGATTCTCAGCAAGCAGAGCAGGCTGGAGAAGTTTTTGCGTGCGATCGGGGAGGATTACAATACACTCAACACCCGCAACCTCGACCTAAACAACAGACTGAAGGAGGCCCTCACTGAAAAGGATAATATCCGGGATGAAATGGAGAGTACTCGAACTACTTTTCTACGGGCGCTTGAGGAACTTGAGCGTGAGCGTGTCAACTTCCGTGAGCGGGCAGCAGTGATCCATAGCCAAATCAATGGAATGCGCGATTTGCAGAAATTCAGGGAAGCAGAGCTCAACGAAAAAGCCAGTCTCCTTGCGGAGGAACGAGACCGTTCACAGGCCCTGGAGATGCAGATCAGTGAAATACAGAAGGCTCGGCTATGTGACGCGGAGAAGTTTGAAGAGATGAAGTCTTTGTTGGCAGAATTGAACACCTCTCTGATGAGTAAGATTGTGGAAAGTGATAACATCAATGCTGAGAAGTGAGTTAACTCTCCAATTATCGTATATTTTCTGACGGGTGCAGGTTGAATAAGTGCTTTGAAGGCATAGTCAATTTGCAGTCGGTAGGTGGTCAAATAAATGCCCACCTCTTCGCGACGAAAAGTCTCCTGAAGAATGCATATCAGCAGTAGGTATTCCGATTCTAGTTTCCACGGTAGTCTGCTAATACCCTGATGCAGAATTGCCTCCGAGATACAGGAGGGTCAGAAAAACCACGCTATAGACATATCTGACAGGATCTGGGCCCATATGGCGAAAGCAACTGATGATCTTGCCGAGTCCGTCCAAACGAGCATGGCAGACGCCGCACAGGATATCACCCACATACTTTCGAGGGAGCTGAAGACCAGATTTGATTCGGCATTACAAGACTTGGACAAGATTTCTCACGTACTGGAGGCAGTCCCAGATCGTGTTTCGGTATCTCTAAAGGACTACACGCATTCAGCGACGGAATCCCTAAATGCAATTTCCAGTTTACTGCAAACGAACGCCGATAAGAGCTTGGTCGTCTTCGAGGGGAAGGCTGAGGTCGCTCTGGCAGAAATGGACAAAAAAACTCAGTCTTTTCACGCCGACATAGCTGAGAAAGTGCAGTCGACAGCGGTTGTCCTGACTGAAACAATTCAGAGCAAGATGAACGCGACAGCGGGCGTTATCTTCCAGAAGCTCGGGGTATCCTCAAAAGAGCTCACTGTGTCAATTAGGCACAATCTATCCAGAGAGCTTGAGTCAGCGGTGATCTCATCTACAGCCCAACTGTCAGATGAGGTCTGCAAAACCATCAAGGACAAGATGGAACTTACGTTGAAGGATTTTGATACTGTCGCCAAACTGTAGGCGAATTCACTCATTACCGATGCGCGAGCCTTACTGATATGCCGCTTAGTATTACCGTTGCGTCGTTGAAATTCAACCAGGAGACCAAGGATGAGGCTGTGGGGGACGAGAGGTAAGCGCAAATGGTGGTCTACAATGAAACGTGATAGGAGTTGACTTCCGTGCAGAGTAATGCAAATGCAAGAGATTATCGTTGGTCTCCAGAAGACCATCGACTCTCTGACGAATACCGTCAGAGAGAGCTGGACACAATGGAGCAATGATCTGAAGGCCATGTACGAGGTTAGACTTCAGGAGAATGAGGTCCGTTATCAAGAAACCGAGCAGCGGCGTCTCGCGAGTGAGGAGCAAAACAGCAAGCTTCTTGAGCAGATAGCTCGTCAAAACCTTGAGTCGCAGCAGAAGCAGGAGTCCCAGAAAAGGTAATAAATGGGTCTATTTTGGGCTAGAACGATGAGCTAATCAAACTTGTTAGGGAATCTGATTATGGAGAAGGCCAGCGCGAATCGCCAGCAGAGTCAACAATCCGAGTGACGATTGACGATTTGAAGCAAGAGGTTTGGCAGAAAGGAGCCCAGCTCGAAACACTCAAGACGGAGAAAGAACTGCTCGAGCAAAAGATTGATCAGATCATTACCGAGAGAAAGGAGGTCGAAGAAAAAGGCCACGCCCACCGTGTGATGCTAATGAGGAAGTTGCAGTCTAGGATTGATGGACTGGAGATGCAAAACGCGAACCTATGCAGGCAGCTGAGGGAGATGCAGTTGAACTCGGACAATTCTAAGCAGGCGGAAGTTGTGAGTCTGAAGTCGGAGAACTCCGATTTGCACACCAAGCTTGACCTTTTCAATGCGGAGTTTCAACGTTTGTCTGTTATGCTAGAGGAAAAGGAGAAAGTCGTCATTGAGAAGGACGAGTTTATCTCCAGGCTGGAGGAGGAGGCTCAGGTCGTCACACTACTCGAGCAGCAAATCGTGGAACAGTCAAGGAAGATCTCGTCCCATCTCGAAACGATCCGGTCCATCGACCGCGATCGTAAGAAGACCCTTCAAGAGAAAGAAGCGATCGAAGCTCGGATCGAATCGCTTGAAAAGGAAAAGAAAGAGTTTCTGCAACGTATTTCCACACTGGAGGGCGACAAAGGACAGCTGGAGGTGATTATTCAAGAGAGCAAGGGAAAGATGCAGAACCCGGAGGAAAAACTAACCGTGACCGATCATCACCCCGAGAAGCTCCAGGTGAATCTCGATAGGGCTGTGGAACCGAACGAGGAAGCGGCGCACATTGATTTCCTCAACGCTAACCATCAATTTGTGGCCAATGCAATGACTGACATGAATTTGCTGCCTGCACACATGGATCTTCTTGCTGCAAACGAAGATCATCCTATTGCGGACGTAGGTCTCCCTGTACAATCAATTGGGGATAAAGTAAACTAACATGGAATCATATCAGAACGTTGCTATCCTTGAAGGCCCTTCTGACGAAACGCTCCCCAGTAGCCCTCCGATAGCAGGCCATAGAGCCGTAATGCGTACCTTTTCTCAGCCGAGTAGAGGTGATTCAGTGTCAGGTGGTAGCTCTGCTGGTCAGGTTCCTCGGCCTGGACTCCAGGGAATTTCCGTTGGGGTCCATATTGCTAAAGAAGCCTCAAACCCGAATGACGAGATGGAACCGGGCATTCCACGCCAGCAAGTCGAAGTGCTGTTAACGCCAGGGAAGCCAATCACCACTACAAACACCCATGAAGCCGGTAGTAAGAAGCGGAGGAGAAAAGAGACAGCTATCCAGAGCCCGCTGCCAGCGCCCAAGCGTCCAGCCAAGCGGACGACCCGGCAACCCGCGCCTCAGCCGGCTCAGGCGTCCATGTCCACGGCGAAACAGCACCCTCGAATTAATGCTCCGCGAACCCTATTGAGCTCCCCCAGCACTCCCGCAAATGCTAAGGCTCCTATTGAGCCGTCCTCCGAGGCTCAACCGCACCAAGTTCAACACCAGCTGGAAGATGCTATCCACGCTGGAGTTCAGGCTTTTGCTGATCCGGCTGCTCCTCCTGTTCCCGTTTTTACTTCTCCTCCCAAGACACCGGTCCAAGGTTCTAAGAAGGCCTCTGCCAAAGTTCCTGCCAAGGTTCCCGGTATTCGCAAGAGGTCTTTTGTTAAGAAGCGACAGGCTTACAGTGATCTCGCATGAAGAGAGGATGAAAAAGAGGTGGTAGAGAGTTGCTGTTTACATTTGTTACGTTTTTATTTTTGCTCTTTGCAACTTGATTTTACGCTTTGCTACGGCCGCGCTTCTGATGGATGGGAGGACATCGTCTTTAGCGTGTCTTTGATTGTCGCTTTTCTGTGATTTACTTGACTTGATTTCGTTCTATGGTTGTTGACGGTTGGTGAAGAAAGGATTGACTGACTGCTTATTTCATAAAGTTGTGGAGGTCAGATCTGGCGTGTAATGTTCTTTTGTGTTTATTTCTATGCACTTTCCTTCTGTGCTGATTTGAATTGTTTTTCTCCTCGTTCCCTCTCCATAGTGCTTACATTGAATCTATGGAGAATTGAATAAAAATGTGATTTCTTTTGTACATTTTACTAGTTTTGTGTGATGATTCATGATTGGCTATCATTGGTGAAATTTCCAAATAACGGTTCAGTTAGTTTTGTTGGATAGTCTCGCAATCGCTAAGTTTGGGAGCGAGCATGGAAAGCGAATAACAAGTATAGGTATTGGGCTAGCCAAAAGAACCATTTTCTATTCAACTGATACGGGAGATGGCTGTTGGGGAAGAGTGATGCCATAACAGCCCGCCAACCCTCGATATGGTGACTATTTATGGACCGATCGACTCATCACTCATCTGGGGAATGCTCATCTCGTTCTAGGAGTCGGGATACTCGAGCATCGTACGTACGTAAATATTCTTACACGACTTACAAGCCTCATGCAAGTTGCCAAACATTCGTTCATCCCGCGAGCACACCCTTCTGCAATCGCCCGCGAAGTTACGCTGCTGAAATAAGAGTACCCAGTATTCGCCGACGGGGTGGGATGGCGTGAATAGTGGTAGGGTACTGGGGTAGCCGGGGTGTAGTTCTTGCCGCCGCCGGAAGGGATGTGGGTGGGGGGGAGGGGGGGAGGGGGGGGGGGGGGGGGGGGGGGGGTTGTGGAGGTCTCACAGGTCTCACTGGTCTCGATCATGTGATTGTGTTTCGGGTAGGTAAGATCAGCAGCACAAAATTCTGTCGGTAAAAGAGTTTATGAGAGCTTCGCACTTGCCACTCCCCGGGGACGTTATTGCGCCTCAAGCCCTCCAACCAGAAAGCGGGAAATGGCACGGGAGTGGTGGCCACGACGCTGACACCAGCCAGTTCATGGCCAATCTGGCACCCTCGACCAGTGCACGCAACAGCCCGAAAAGCCCATGGGCTGGGCTGGGGCTGGTGGGCTGATCTGATAGCCCGAGCTGGCGCCGATGGGCTGGCAGCCCAGCCCGGGCTATTAGTTGGGCTGGGCGGGCTGGAGAGTGTTATGTTCCGCTGGGGCACACTGACCGCTCAGATTGAGATAGTAGCCGTTGATAACCCACGCACTATATGTGTTCTCAGCTCCGGGGAATACCGAAGCGTTATCGCAGATCTTGACGAACACATCCCTCCCGACGTAAACACGTTTGCTGTCGACCTCATAATAGTACCTGTTGACATCGGGCCCCAAGTCGGCGGCAGGCACAATATTATTGCGGCAGGCACAATATTATTAGAGGGCAGACCGTCAGGCGTGTTGTTCGTGGGCGGCGTAGTCATTGTGGGGGGATGGGAAGGGCCCGGGCGTTGATCGATGGAGAGGGGGCAGGTGTTGGCAATCGTGTCTGGGAGGAGTACCCCACATAAGCCCTGAGTGCGCACTGGATAGGCGAAGGTCTCAGGATGCATTCGGAGCTGACTAATCAGCGGGGGCGCAGGAAGAATCCAACCACTCCCCGCATGGTACTCTAGAAGTTACACTTTGTGATGTACGGCACGGCCGAACTCAAAAGAAAATGTAATGTGAAAAGGTTATCCTTCTATGTAACTGGCAGTCGGAAAGGCCCTTAACTATGTAAATTCACTGTCCGAAACAGATTAGTTGGCCTTGGCCACCCAATCCTAAAACAAACGTCTCTCATGCTTCTTCAGCGTCTCTCGTGTTTCTCAAATGCTCCGCATATTCTCCTCCTGTGCCCATCATGTCCGCCACATGCCAACTATCCTTCATGGGTTCGCTATCCCCTCATGGCGTACAACATTACCTGTACGTCGTGCAAATAGTCCAGACCTCTGCTCTCATTGACCGCCGGGAGCTCAGTTCCGATGGGGAGCGGTGATGATCTCGAAGGAAGCTGGCCACCGGTGCCACAACCAAGGTCAACGACATCCTCTATCATACTTTCAACCGATATCCTTCCGAAGTTTCGCCTGACCGCAGAGCACAGCGTAACTACATACAGACAGCCATCACCAGAGCACGACCCGGAGTTTATCATTCACCCACTGCTCTCTCTCGACGTTCGGCTGTAGTTCTTTTCCGCTCACAGCCGTGAACTCCACAGCTCCTGTACTGCACCCTCGCGCGGCGGAGGTGAGAGTGGAGTGCAGAGGCATTGCTGATAAGTAGTGGCTGGGTGTGGAAATGGTGCTACTACCTATGTGCGATGGATAGGACTCAGCTCTGCGTGAGCCTTACACTGATTATTATGGAGAATGCACGGCGATTAGGAGACGAGATCGGAATCATACGATGCGATGTCAATTTTAAGATGGCTAGACAGTGAACAAACTTCGGTATTACCCCCTATTTTCCGAAGAGAGGGTGGATGGATGAGGTTTAGGGATTACTACGTGGTGTTAGACACTAGTTGTTTCCAACGAAGTAATGGGATTAATTACCAGAAACCGACGTCAGAAGAAAGGTGAATGGTACCCTCTTCCTCTTTCCAGCCAATGCCATTGCCTCCTCCGTCGACATGGCGATCAATTCCTCCAGGCTGGGTGGTGGCATCGGAACCGTCGTTTGGAACTTCTCCTCAACTACCTGTGGTACCCGATCTAATCGTATGTATGGTTGTTCTGAATGATTGAAGGTGCACATGTGTTTAATAAGGTTCTGTTTACGCAGTACTGTACATACCAGAGCCCGTGGTTAGTGAATGCAACGAGTGCAAAGTGATATCTTGTTCTCGGGGAGACTGAAGCTCGATGCGCACGTCCGTAACAAGGTGCTTCTCATGTTGTGGAGCTGTACATACCAGAGCCCGTGGCTAGTGAACGCAACGAGTTCAAAGTGGTCCCTTGTTCTAGGGGAGACTGACACGATAAACGACGCTCGAGCATCAATCTCTGACGACGGCCCAAGTCATCTAGATCTGTACATACCAGAGCCCGTGGTTAGTGAATGCAACGAGTGCAAAGTGGTATCTTGTTCTCAGGGAGACTGACCCTCGGTGAGGCAGACCCACGCTGAATAATGATCGCCGGAAAATAACGAAGCGTTTTTGCAGAGTTTGATGAACTCGCTCCTCACGGTCGAGAGGATGGGGCCATTGGTATAATAATAGCTGTTCACATCCGGACCGACGTCGGCAACAGGCACAATTGTCTTGGATGGCGGGCCGGAGGGCATGATGTTCTTGGATGGCGGGTCGGAGGACATGATGTTCGTGGGCTGCGTAAACAGTGCGGGGTCAGGGGGCAGGGAGTAGGATGGTGACGATGAAGATTAGCGTGGGGCTGGCGGGCCGCTGAGTGCGCACTTGATACCTACTACCTAAGCGAACGTCTAAGGATGCATCTAAATCTGACTAAGCAGCTACAAGTATCCAACTAATCCTTAGCACCCGAGTCAATTCGCACCCGTTCCCCAGACCTTCATTTCGCTTACCTTTTCTCACGGAACGGAAGACAGAGAGAGAGAGAGCTGTGAAGTGTTGACACCCTGATGAGCGATGAACGGTGCGGATGGTTGGATGCGGAGGGGTATTGCGTGGCAGAACACAGGCATTTCGACGACAGTACGGCCGGTTCCTGGTCACTCATTCGACTATACATGTTAGGGATACCATACGTAAAGTCTGAGGCGTGACGGTAGATTATCAGGTGTGGTCCGCAGCAGCGGGTAACCTTCGCTAGCACTTCACCTCTCTATCGTTAGTTTGAAGCGGCTCCAAACGTGGCTCCCCCACCACCCAAAGCACCCTTGTAAATTCTCCAACGTCCCACCTCCACCAAACGCGCTTCGCACCGATTCCACCAGCACCACCGTCAAATCCGCCATGGCCAAGAAAGGCACGCGCGCACACACCCTTCGCGCCTTCCCCTGCCTCAACCAGCTACCTGGCTAACACGCATCGCAGCGAAATCTCGAACGGTTGCCGTGCGTCTGATCTCGATGGCGATGACGGGGTACTACAAGACTTTCGTGCGGCCGCGCACCCACCGCCCGCTCAGCATGATCAAATACGATCCCGTCGGTATGTTTTCTTTCGTCCGCGGAGGTCCGCGGGAGGTCCGGCGGGGTCAAGGATTGCGGATGGCCGCTGACCCGGTGCCGGCAGTGAAGCGCAGCGTGCTCTTCCTCGAGCAGAAGCGGAAGGGAGGGAAATAAACGTCGGTGTGGGGGGAGTCGCACGATCGGCGAGGGAGGCTACGGGGTGCGGGATTGGGCTGCGGACGGTGACGGTCGTGTACTGTAGCGATAGAACGGGTCTTTCCTTTCTCACCGACGGTCGGGCGGCGGCGGCGCGGGCGGCCGGGTGGTTGCGGACACGGGTAGCCGGATTCAACGTGATGGCGGGGGTTGGCGACTCGGGCTGAGGATTGACTCCGCCGAGTGAACTGGACGGAACGAACTCACTGAGACGCGTGCCAGTGAAGTGGTGCGGCTGGTATGGACTCCCTTCGGCTTTCACCCGCCTCATCCACTGCCGCCAATTCCCACACTGGAACCCCAGACGCCCGTAGAAACAGACGTTTGTGAGCAAGCGGTGGCCACTTGCTTCTCCGGGGTGTAGCCGGCGTGAGAACCTCCGGCTCTACAGGAGCTTTTGCACCCGGGAGTTGGGGATGAACAATTGGCGCAACAAGACATCATAGACTCCGACCCTACGTTACTCCGCTATCCCATGCTACCGTATTCGTTGCACGTGTACTTATTGTAGCCCTTGGGTCATTACGCCTGGGGAGTACGGACGGGACTGGATTGCAGCACGCAGTGCGTCCGGAGGCTAGGACTGGGACCGTCGAGGCAATTGTGGTGAGATACTAGCACCAATATACCTAATAGGTACATCATGCTCGATAAGAGGCAGACAGATGGGGAGAATGCAATCGCAATCAACGATACCGGAAGAACATCGTCTACGAGTGATGCGTGTGCCGTGAATGCCATCACCAGCTTATCTACCTGGGCACTACATACAATGCAAACTCTGCCTCATCATTGATTCGGTTGAGCAGCGAGCTATGCTTCGATGACGCTGAATCTGTCTTCTCACTCGACCTACCAACCAGCCAACCAGCCAACCAGCCAATACCGCCACGCCCGTCCAAACCCAACAGTCTGGAACGGAAGATTTCCTTCGCTGATGGCACCGCCCGTAACGCGAGTATTATGGTATGTTACATACATGGAAGGAATACGAACGGACTCGCCAGAGGAGGCTGCGATCGATCTCCACCCCTTGGCGCCCCATAGAGGGGGGTGAAGTAGAGAATGGTTCCTCGTAGGTATCCGCGAGCATACGGGGGAGCGTGTGGAGGCCGCAAGAGGACGTGGGTTGGTGGGTATGTATTGGGGGAACCGCTCACGGTGGAGTGCGGCAGTGCGGCAGTGTCGCAGTGACGGAGGTCAACAGAGGTTTAGTGGAAAGTGTGAGACGTGAAATCTTCTCAAGTACATACACGCGCAGGACAGAATCACGTGGAATACATATTACATAGCGCATGGATCCATCGTTTCAGTCAGGTCCGCCATGTAATCGCGTACATGCGCCGAGTGATGGCGTGTGAATGTGTGTATCGTGGTAGGTGGTGGGTGGTGGGTGTGGTCAAGGGTTTAATAGCCGTGTCCGGGTCCATGTCTGTGGCTGCGTCTATGCAGCTGGCATGGCCGGTCGGTCGATCGATCACTACGGTGCGTGGTGATTGCGCCAGTCACAGATTATGAACCTACCGGTACCGTGGACGGGAACTGTACTGCGATGGGGGCTCGCAGGACACATCCGTACCGATTCCAGGCTGTACTACTACTCGATATATTATCCAGTAATAGGTTTGGATTACGAGAGCCATAGCTGACTCCAGATGGTGCCGTGCCTACGGTATTGGACGACCCCAGCGTGAAGAAGGACTCAAGAGCACAGTTCGGCAGCCAAACCGACGTAGAGCTCACCGCTTGGCAAACATTTACCGGCCCGCACGACCTCAAGTACTAAGGGGCGTGAAGGAAGAGGCAGCTTGGCGTTATCAGTGAGCCCCGGAGAGAGGAGACCTTGTTGAGACCTTGCTGGGACCTTGTACTTGGGGAGAGAGACCTTGCTGGGACCTGGTGGGACCTATGTGTTATGTAGAGCAGACCCGATGCGGACGGCAAACGTTGAATTGTTTCTGTTGTCACTGTTTCTGTTCTGCCTGTCCGGGCTCCGTCTTTCTTTCTTCTCATCATCATCATCAGACCAACATTGCGCCATAGAGGACGCCGGTGAGATCGAGTCATTCGATCCATTATCATCATAGACGGTAGACCTCACCTTTCAATTGATCACGTTTTTGTCTCATCACGTTTTTGAGTCTCTCAGTACTACTCCAGGAACTATACCTTCCACCGACCGCGATCACTCTTCACGACTCCGCCCGAGCACCTCCCCGTCCGAGCACGTTGGCGTACTCTACATACGCACTCGCCGGTGCTCTCCCCCCACCAACCGCCGCCGGGAATCCATCTAAGAACCACTATACCTACTAGTAGGTGGCCATGGAATTCCCGTATCCCGTACCCCCGGCCGGGGATCTCAATCGGATCGGAGAGTTCCTACGGGTATGTACTCTACCGTACTCCACCGTTCATACAATTCGCGCGGCCGGCTAACCCAGCACGGGGCAAGTGTGGGTGTCGAACGCTCACCGAAGAAGCTACCCTTTATACCGGGGAGGGGGGTTGGGACAACATCTCGAACATCTCGAACGAACGGACGGGTCCGACTGGTGGGGCTGAGCCAAACCGCAATTTCCAGACCGGGGTGGTCAAAAGTCGGGACGCTCCGAAACTCGGAGGCAGGGACCGCAGTGTGCACAGGGGGGGCACGAGGTAGGGCAGTTCCTCGGTCCAGTTCGGCAATAGTGATCCTGCGGAACCCGATGGCTGAGGCTTGGGCCGTGCAGCCCCAGCTACACCTGGGTGCACCGATGCTATTGGCGGAGTTTGGTTTCTGCGAGCGCGGCTCCAGCCTCTAGCCAACTAAGCGAGTCGCTACCATCCATCCACTGCTTCTGGGTAGAGGTTGACTAGTCCATTAGGTACCTAGTACTCACTAGTTAAAGCGGCGAGACGGTTGAAACTTGACGATGGTTCAGTGGTTTTCACTGTCACTGGCCGAGTGAGAGATGTTGAGTGGCGGCGATGGATGGGTGGGGGGACAACTCGACCGGCGTTCGAATTGCTGCTTGGCTTTCCTCTGCGAGGCGACGGACTCGGAGTCTGGTGCAGGACACGGCTTACATACAAGTCGATCGCGACGATGGCACAACCCCTGTCAACTCTATTACCCCGCAACCTTACTACTGCGGACGGCGGCCGAGGGGAGCTGTGGGACCGTTGCAGCGACGAACTTGCGCATCGTCCGCTAACCACCTATCTACCAGTACTATGGATACAGCGTCGTCACTATCGCGGTGCGAGGTGCGTGTGCCAGCCGGTCTGGGTATGTAGGTGTGTGTGCTGATGCTGTGGTGGTGGTGATGGTGGTGTGGTGGTGTGGTGGAGGTGTGGAGGTGTGGATCGCGAAGCAAGCCATGAACCCATCGGCAAGGCACTGACTCGACTGACCAGTAACCAAGTGGGTAGGTAGGCAGGCCACACAGCGGAACATAAAGGCAGCTTCGAATCCACACTCGATCAGCACGCGGTTTTTCGTCCGTTCTTCTTCGCCTTCTCTTCTCTCTCAAGTTTCCCGCTTGAGAATTGCGGTTCTGAAGCGAAGCGAGATGCCGCGGCGAATCTAGCTGGATGCAGCCTAGCCCGCCAGCCAGCCCACTTGGACGTCATGCATGCGCAACGCGACGAGTTCCGAAGCTCATGGGTGTCGCCGTCGGTGCTTCTCCACCAGTCGGTCAGTCGGTCAGCCAGCCAGCAAGCAAGCAGTGCACTACCGCCCCAAGCCGAGTGGATGGGCCTAGGAGGGGATGGGACTACGAGTAGAAGCGGCACCAGCTCGAGTAAGCAGAGAAGGGAGATGGGAGATGGGACAAGGGACAAGGGAAAACAAGGAGGCGTGCACGGTAATCGATAGCCGAGCGACAACCCACCCCAACCCGACCCATTCTCGTTCCACAGACCGTCCGGCCAGTCGCGCCCGAAGGCAGCCACCGCGCTTTCCCGAGCGAGCGAGCAAAGTAATCGTCCGTCGCCGAGAGCGTCTCAGTCCACTGCACGACGGGAAACGGAGAGCGAGCGCGGGGCCGCGGAATCCAAGGACCGACCGTCATCGCACCCCCAATACCCACCACCAGCCACGGTGCCCACATACACCAACACGCGGAATGGCGACGGCCGGCAACAACTCTGCGTCGTCGACGCTGCGAACTAACTATCCACTCTGGGCACCCATCTCTCTCTGCCGAGGATGTGACAACGCGCTCGATTGTTTTCTTTATTTCAATTTCGGTTTCGATCCAACTGTTGGTCTTGATTCCGCGGATGTTTCGTTTGCTTGCTTGCTCGCAGTCTGTAATGATGCCGGTCCCGTCTTGCGCATATCCGCCGTGTGTGGGAGAAAGAGATGTGCCACGGCAGAAACCTCGTCGCATCGCTCTCGACGGTGTAACTTGACCGGACAACAGGTCTCAGTACGCAAGCACTTGAAAGTTGGCAGGCAAGCAAGGCAACCAGACAGATAGATACGGTAGATGGCTGTCAGCACCTACAGCACCATCCACCCCTCCATCCCACGCAGGGAAGCATCCCAAACAGGAATCCTTCACCCTTCCCGCATCCCATAATCTCCAACGAATCCCGCTCAATCAATCCACAACACAGAGGCATTTCGATTCCCCCCCCTCCTCTCCGGAAATAACTGGCGTTGCCGCAATCCCCGCACCTGGCAGCAAGTCCTCCACAGCCCCCCTCCAACCCCCATAACTGCCCGCAGAAACTAACTGCTCGCGTGCGTGCAGTGAGTGATTAAGTCCAAAAGTCCAGTCACGGTATACCTACTCACACCTACTCACTTACCTCCCCCCACGGCGTGGATCCGTCGATCCAACTTAACCCGGCATCCATCGGGCGTGGACGGCGGCTGGACATCTCGGGAACGCTTCCAGCTTGCGCCACACCTGTCGGGGATATGGCACCCATACCTACGTGCAATTGTCTACCTGCCCGGGATAGTTATGGCACCCCATACGTGCAACAACCGTCTACCTGCCCACTAATCCGCCTACCCATTACTCCACCTACTACACACTACTCCACCTACCTACCCAGTGCCTACTCTACCCCCCCCCCCCCCTCCCCCCGTCCGTACGGTCCTAGTATCAGAGTCCATCCCCTGCTGCATATATAGCCCCTCACCTGCTCTCAGTCATTCACCTATTTACTTCCTCCTCTCCCTCCTCCCTTCGTCCCTCGCCTCCTCCTCTTACTTATATATCTACTGCTCTCGTCTCGTCTGCGAATCGTTGTTTTGCCATTCTCTCCTCCAGATCTCCCACTCGTCCTTACATCTATAAAGCTTCCAGCCATGTCAGCAGCAGCTCCTTCCCGTTCCGCGCGGCGCGGCGACTTCATGAGGAGCCCTCTAGTGGCGGCGGCGCTTCCCTTCGTCAACGGCGGTGCTGCCGGTATGATTGCGACTTCCATCATCCAGCCGGTGGACATGGTCAAGGTTTGTGGCCTTCTTTCCCGTTCGTTCGTTAGTTGGGACGGGACCACGGTCGGACGGTGCGGGGCAGCTGCACTCGGATTACGGGGTTGGCGTTTCCGCACTGGTCCCACATGCGCGAACGATCATTGCCCAATCCAGCTCTGCTGCGTGTGCGGTGTGTGTTGCACGAACCACCGCTGACATGCCCGTCACTTCAGGTCCGTCTGCAACTGGCCGGTGAAGGTCTATCCGCCGCCGCCCGCCCCTCGCCCTTCACAATCACCCGTGATATCATCGCGCAAGGCCGCTTCCTCGATCTCTACTCCGGTCTATCCGCGGGTCTCCTGCGACAAGCTGTGTAACCACTCCCACCCACATCGCGCTCATCACGCACATCACTCGCACGCCTTGCATACGGTACGCTAACACTAGCGTCTACTATAGCTACACCACAGCTCGCATGGGGTTCTTCAGCACCTTCATGGGGAAATTCGGCACGAAAGCTAAAGCCGAGAACCGTTCCGTAACTTTCGCGGAGCGCTCGGGCGCCTCGCTCGCCGCTGGCGGTCTCGGCGCTATCCTCGGCAATCCCGCCGATCTCGCCCTGATCCGCATGCAATCCGACGGCATGCGCCCCGCTGCCGAGAGGAAGAACTACTCTTCCGTTGTCAATGCGCTCACCCGCATCGCAAAGGCCGAGGGCATCTTGGCCCTTTGGAACGGCTGCATCCCTACCGTCGCCCGCGCTATGGCGCTGAACTTTGGACAGTTGGCCTTCTACTCGGAGACCAAAGCCCAACTGTCGGCTTACGGCGCGTTCGAGGGATACCGTGGACAGGAGGCATACCGTAACCTTGGCGCCAGTGCCGTCGCTGGTTTCTTTGCGTCCTTCTTCAGTCTGCCGTTCGACTTTGTCAAGACCAGGCTGCAGAAACAGACCAAGGGACCGGATGGAAAGTTGCCGTATCGTGGAACCATGCATTGCGCGATGAAGGTTGCAAAGGAGGAGGGTCTGTTGAGGTTCTACAGGGGCTTCGGAACGTGAGTTGCCCTCGTGTTTTGTTATTACCTCGTGCCGATTACTGACGGACACACAGCTATTACGTGCGTATCGCACCGCACGCCATGTTGACGGTGCTATTTGCGGACTGGTTCCTGCAATTGACCAAGTCGGGCAGCGTGTAAAAGTACCGTATGTACAAGAAGTATAGACTGGGTGGTAATGGCTGTGAAATATAGGAGGCCGGAAGTGGGGGGTGGGAGGATGAGATGGTTACGACGCGATATGACGAGCATTTTGTTTGGGACAGTTTTTGGGGACTTTCTTTTTTTTCTTCTTTCTTTTCGTTCTTGGTTGCGTATCGTCTTGGTGCTGGGATTGGCTTTTGTATGTATGGGTGTAATTTCTTGCGATCGATCCATCTTTCTTGACCGAGCGCCGGAGGCGCGTGAGCGAAATATGTACCTCGCACCGCATGTCGATCATGGGGTGATGTGTGCTATGGATGGGCGGGTGGAGCGGATAAACGTCGTGACGGCGAGACGGCTACCTACCGTGTGTTCCATTGAAACACGTTTACGGCACAATTCTGACCGTTGAAACGGGTGATGCGCGGTTAAAAAGAAAACATGACGAAGCAGTAGGCGGATGCACATTGCGCGAAACGACATGTGAAATAACGGCCTATCACGAAACGGAAGATGCGCGGGTCGGGCGGTGACGTAGGTACGTAGCTAGCAGGCGACGACAGAGCTCAAGCTCGGGGTAAAGTAGTTGCGACGCTCACCACCGCACCGCACCACAGCACCACGGCTGGGGTCGGGGATACCTTTGTTTTTTTTTTACCCAGTAATCGCATGTGATCTCTACGAGTAGATCATGGCGATGACCTACACACATACTGGTAGTAGGTAGGGGAGCACTCCGGGTCCACACCCTCCACTGTCCAGTCTAGCCAGAGTTTCATCGAGTAGATGGACCGATGTAGGGTAGATGCTTGATTTCTCTGATAGGTATGAAGGTATGAAGGCTGGGTTCTGTTGAAGCAGGCAGACATGGAGTACTAGGCAGTAAATATCACTCGTTTGACGAGTGAAATTCTATGACTATGATTGTGAATGATACAAAGTAGCATACCTACCATGGTAGATTCCATTTACCGCATAGACGAGGACAGACGCGGTACTAGGCACTGTCTACTGGCTTCAGGGAATCCGCCACCATATGCACATCTCTAGCCCCCAGTCATAATCTACATCTACAATCCCAAAAGCTCCCAATCCGGCTCTTCATCCTCATCATCCTCATCCTCTTCTTCAGATGCTGCCTCTTCCTGTGATGGTACTACGTCCATCTCGACGTCCGGAAGAAACCCTCCACCAGCCTCCTCCTCCTCCTTCTCTTCTTCGGGTATGGCACGTTCAGCGTCTGGCAAAAAGCCCTCGCCATCATCCAGGCCTGCGATGGATCCACTACCGCTGCTGCCATTAATGGGTGCTGGCTTGGTTGTTTGCAAGGGGTGGGCAGGCTCGCTGGGGCTGTCATTTTCTGGAATGAATCCACCGCCATCGTCTAGGCCTGCGATGGATCCACTGCTGTTGCTGGCATCGGTGGGAGCTGGCTGGGTTGTTGGTATGGGGTTGGCAGGCTCTGTGTGGCTGGCATCTTCTGGAATGAATCCACAGCCATAATCATCGTTCGGTAGGAATCCTCCTCGTCCTCCACTGCCATCTTCCTCTGGAACAAATTCACCACCGGCCCCCTGATCTGGTAAGAATCCTCCTCCCCCACTGCCATCTTCCTCTGGGATAAATCCACCACCGCCATCTTCAACATCACCGTCTGCCAAAAAGCCACCGCCACCATACCCATCCTCCTCCTCTTCCGCTGACCTCATCAGCTTTTCACTCCCCTTCCTTGCAGTCTCCTGCGCAGTATTCGTTTCGTCGCCATCTGCCAAAAACCCGCCCTCTCCTTCCTCATCTTCAACCGCTCGCCTCATCCTTCTGCTCCTCCTTCTGAAAATCTCCTGAGCAATATCCTCTTCCTCATCAGTGTCTGCCAAAAAGCCACCCTCCTCCTGATCTTCGTCTTCTTCATCTTCATATTCGTTTTCGTCCGACTGCACCCTCCGCTTGGCCTGGTTTCTTCTCTCCGGCTTCTCCCTCCTTTCTACACCGTCGGTCCTCAATCTCGCCACAGGGACCTCATCGTTCCCCATCCCAAGTCTCTCCCTGATCCTCAACCTAAGCAGCCACCTCCTCCACAACCTCAGTGCCTCCAGTCCCCTTTGTCTCTCAACCTCCCTCTCGGCCTCCCACTCCAGCCCCTCTACCACCGCCTCTACCGCGGCACCATACTCACTCGCCACGACCACGCCCTTAACCATCGGACTAGCCATGCGGTTCCTAAAATCAAAGCCCGCGACGGCGTCGACATAATCGATACCGAGGATTCGCGCGGCGTTGCGGGCATTAGTGTGGAGGATGTGGACACCACCTGCCGGCACCATCGAGGGAACGAATACATCGAGGTTTCCGAAGCGATTCTTGGGGACGATGCCGTTTACGACTGGGGGCGGGGAGTAAAGCCTCGTTTGGGCGTGCGAGAACATCGGCTGGTGCGGTAGAGCTTCGTCTTCCCCCTCCTCCTCCCGACCACCTTCTCCTTTCCGCGCTCTCGCTCTCGCGGGCGTGAATTTTAACGGAATCTCGTTCTTCAGAACCTCGCGCCCGAGCTTGTACCACTGCTCTACGGTCTTTACTTCCTTCACGTCCTGCCGCCGGAACACGGTCTCGACCTTTCCTTTGCCGCTATTGACAGTCCCCACTTTCCTCTCCGGACTGATAATCTGACCCCTCTTGAGATGTCTCTTCAGCGCAAAAATCGGATGGTCCTTAAAGTCTTGCACCGCCTTCGGCATAGGCTCCTCCAATTGCAGCCTGGAAAACTCCGCACCCTCGAGCTGATCGCGATCTACTCTGTAGCCGCGATGGAAGTTCCGGCGGAGGAGACGGAGAAACCATTTGTCACCTCTTTTGGTAGAGTGAACGCGGAAGCGTCGCGTACGTGCGGAGAGGAAGGTCGCGTAGCGGCGGGTTACGTCGATGATGTGGCCGGTGTCTTCGAAGGCGAGAGCATATGTGAGTGTGTTTAGGGGATCCGAGAGAGGGGGTTCGAGGAGGGCGGGTTTGGCCACGGTTTGCGTGACGAGCGGGTCCACGGTTATCCAGCGTTGCGACGGGACCGACCAAGCTTCTATCCAGAATACGGGGTAATCGCTTTCGACGAGTTTTTGCTCTTCGGGTTTGGGCGGCGGGGCGCTGGGTTTTGTTGGGGCTACGTAAGGGGCGCGGAGAATAGGATCGGTGAGAGAGCTGATGCGCGGTGGAACCGTAGCGGAGGCGGAGACAACGGGAGCTTCTGGTTCCGAGGTGGTAGAGGAGACTATCGAGGCCGCTATTCGTGCCGGTGGGGACTTCTGTGTGAAGGTGAAAGGCAGGACCTGTAGGGAGCACACGAGGCGTGTCTCGATATCTGCTGAGCGTAGAAGTGCGCAGAAGAGTTGTGCGCCAAGGTCGCGAGACCCGGACAGCGTTGTGGACGCATGTATGAAGTCTGCTCTAGATATCAGCTCTGTGCCCAGCGGCGTCGACCACTGCGGAGTGTATAAGCCAACGGTCCAACATGAACAGACAGCGTGCAGGATACCTTTTCCAGAGCTTCAGATTCCATCCATTGTGCAGCCGTCAGGCCTCGCCGTGTGATCTTGAATTTCCTCCGAAATACAGTAACAGCCTCCTTAAGGCCATCGGTAAACATCTTGGACCTGCGGAACTGCTGGTCTGTTGGATCATGGTGTAGCTTGTCATACACTTTGTCAGGAAGTAGCGGCCGTAAATTTTCCTGTACTTCCTCAATATTGCACCATCGATTCCGCAAATTTACGTGGGACAGCAGGCATAACAGGTGAAGTTTATGCGTTTCGAGACGAATCCTCCTATCCATCGCTGTGATCTTTCGGCGAGCCGTGGTATCAATATTTTTTGATGATGGTTCGGTGAGAATCAATTCCAACATCGCGGATTTTGGCTCCGGCACAGGTTCCGGATCCGGCTGCGACTGTGAGTTCATAATATCTCGGAGATCGATAGCTTCCCGACATGTCAGTATCCAGGACTCGTTCACGGTACGGAAAAGAAACACACGCTTTGAACTCAGACCCACATCCTCCCAGTCAATATCACTATCCTCGTCATCCTCGTCTTCGTCCGGGTGCTCGTCATCTGCTACCGTGACTCCAGGCACAGCCTCGGCGTTCAACGCCGGCATCACCTTTGCGTCGTTCACCTTTTCCACAACCTCTACCGGCGCCACCTCCATTTTCCTCCGCTTCGTGGCAGAAACATCCGATTCTTCGCCAGCGCGCGTCTTCTCCTCCTTGTCCGTCAAGAGCTCCAAAAACACCTCAGGCACCTCCGGCGCTGTCTCCTTTCTCCGACTGCGGGTGACGCGTGCTGAGGGCGAACCGGCCGTAGCTTTCCGCGGGGGAGTTTCCTTCGCGGCGGCGCGACGACGTTTCGGCGGCATTTTGGCGGTTCTGTGTGTGAAGCGGATAGTTGGCGGCGGCGGCGCGGGGCGAGAACTGGGAGCTGGGAGACGTGGAGGGATGACGTGAGTCACTAGTGTACGTGATATGGTGGTTACACAGCAGGTAATCTGCGGCTGGCTGGGGTCTGCGGGGCCTGGCGGACTTAAGTGACGTCAAGTCGTCGGGAGCGCTCTTGAACGGTGAAGGGGCGAATCACGAATAAAGTTATTTTGCTATCTAAAACATAATACTTGGCCTGGACGGCGCATAAATCATCCGAGTAAGAATTGGGTATCATTTCTGGATCCCGTCCTCATTCCCCTCACTAAAAATGTGAAAAAACAAAAATTATCGCCCCACCTCCCCCTCAATCAATCCTCTTCTTCTCTCCGTCCTTCCTGATCATGCGGGCGAAGATCTTATACGCCGCCGTCAGTCGAACCTTGAGGGTCTCCTCCGAGCGTTTCAGCGTCCGTACTCTGGCCCGAAGGGCCTTTCCGGAGCTGGAAAGCTCGGAAACCATTCCTCTCAGCATCCTGAGCTCTTCCTCAACCCCGCCTAGGAGGCAGGGGAACAGCTTGGCCGAGCGCGAGTGCTCGATCTGAAAGTCTTCCCACTTCCCTTGAAGCTCACAGCATGCCTTGAGCAGAAACGCTCTGGGCATGACTTTGTTCTTTTCCCACCTAGCCACCCTCTGCTCAGCCGGGAGCAGCTCTCGGGAATCCGGAAACCCGAGTTTCAACCATCGGGTCTTGCCGAAGTAGGAACAGGTGCGGATTCCGATGAAGGCGTTCTTGTGGTGATCGGCCAGGCGGCGCTTCCCCTCGAACGATAGCCACTCCGTGAGCTCTCCTCCCTCTGCATGCATGACCCAGATGTCCCAGAGGCCTCCGCGGAGGACCGTCATGGCGAAGTCGGTGTACATGGTGATGCGTGACTGGCCGAGGCCAAGTGCCTCGGTGGGCATTAAGTCGTCATAGACGGCAGCGGCGGTGCGGTTCACAATCTTGGCGAGCTTAACGATGGATTTGACGGCCGTGAGGCCTCCATCGCGGAGCATCCTGTCGACCTCCTTGTAATCGAGTTCTTCGTCTAAGAAATAGTTAGAACCAAACTCGTAAATTTGCACTCGGACGGCAACGGCTTACCAACTACTTCGTATTCGGGATCCGGTGCTTTCTTGAGATCCGATTCGTACTCGTTCTCGCTCTTCTCCTCCCACCCTAAATTCAAGATTAGGAACGGCTCACATGTCCTCACTCGCAACAAGTTACTTACCGTAATCCATTTCCACTTCTCGCTTACTTCTACAGATCTCTCTCTGTCTCTCTCTCTCTTGCCATAGACTAGTATGGCCGCATCCGGAATAAATCGATGCTCTCACTCTCTCTCCCTTTTGCTGGGCAACATAAACCCTGAGAGCACACTCGTAGTGCTCCATAGTTCTTCCTCTTCCTCGGAGGATCGGGTCGGCCTTCAGGACCGCTCGGAAAATTCGCGCCTTGTTGCTGTTGAAAACGGCCCCCATGAACTTGTTGGAGGAGGCGAGCGCAATTGCGTCTTTGAAGCTGTCGCAGCTCTTGAGGATGCTGTGGATTATTTCCACGGGGAGGGCATCGATGCTGCGCATGGTTGCCGTATGTAGTAACAACTGTGAGTGCGGGCGTGGAAATGTGAAATCTTAATTGCTGTCGCAGGAGGTTGTGATGTAGGAAGATGGAATTGTGTAGAAAAACTAGAGGAAGAGGATGATGTGGAAGATGTAGAGGATGTCGAGGATGTCGAGGACGAGGAGGAGGAAGAAGAGGAGGAAGAGGAGGAGGAGGAGGAAGGGAGTCAATTATTTATAAGTGGCGCTTCAAAATTTCGCCGCTAGTGACTCGTGAGACTGCCCAGCGTAAATAACAACAGCCATATATTCCCAGTGCAAGCTTGAATCGCTAGTTGCGGCTGCGGCTCCACGATTGCGGCAACTGCGTGATTCATCCTGGAGTTGACATCACCAAATCTCCATCGCGAGGGTCTCCGGACACCCACCGACCGCTAATCACGATTCGCGGTGGTCCCTCGCGCTCAGGGTAGATTTTCGGATGGAAGAGTAGTAGGTACATTATGACAGTGCCTCCGATGATTTTCGTCATTACTCGGACTGGACTGAGAGGTGCGTCCGTCTTGAGGCTTGTACTGGACTGGGCAGTTTGCGCGGCTGGTAAGACTAAACGGACGGTAGTCGACTACATATACTAGTACATTGGATGGAAATCGATATAAATCAGTGATGAAAGTTTTCTAGAGTCTGAGATCTCCATCTTCCATCAAGTTCCAGCAGCCATACCGATATGACTAGAACGTTCCTCAGTCAGGCCCGGCTTCTTTGCCAGAAATACATCTGGAACCGTAGAGCCTTCGTTAGCACCAAGGGTTTCATTTTCCACAGCTGTGTACGGGACCTGAATTTCGGGTACTTTATCAGAGGCTTGTCCGTCCGGCAGGGAGATCGAAAATGTTGAACGACGTTGACACTATAAGCGCCAACGACGTCTGGTAAGCGCTACTGGCGCGCCATCACCTATGAAGAGCCGCGAACGATCCCTGATCAGCTGGTGCGGATTTGTTCAGATTTGGGCATCAGATTTCGGACTTTAGGATTAACTGAAAAATACTTGGCCCCGTTCTGTAGCTCTACTACTGTGAGGAAAGCCTAATCACCCGTCCAAGGCCAACAGAATGTCGGTCGACACGAGGGTTAACCTTTAAGCACGTGACCACATAAAAGAGTACAAATCAGCTTTTCCGAATTAAGTACAAATCAGACCGGTCGACCGGCCAACATAAATAAGAAAATTTAACCCGCTCATCGCTCCCTCCTTTTCCCTTAATTTTACCACGCTCGTGTCTCGCCCAAGAGAGTAATGCCATCCACAGAGCGTTTAACCACCAATCTTGTCGACGACCCACCGGGCGGCATCAGATCCATAGACCGCCGGATAGGTCAGATGCACCAGAAGGTCGTGTCCGGAGTCACAGAATGGATCGCCTGAATCGCAATACGAGCGGAACTTTAAGGCCTGAGGCTCACACGATTGATCACTGAGGCGAGGGAACAGTCCCTGGTTGATGGCGGTGCCGACGTGATAGGATTCACCGAAGGTGTAGCGGGGGTCGCCCATTTGAAGGACCGCGACGACTGTGTAGCGTTAGTGGGAGGATGACTGGACGGAGTTATCGACATATCATACCTCTATTACGTAGAGGCGTGTCCAAGGGAGGCGTCTTCTCGCCGAACTGGCCACCACCTCCGCCGCACATGGCATCGCCTGTTTTTATTCCAGTTAGAAATGATGTTCCACCTTTCGAGGTGTTGGCTATCTCAAGCTCACCGATGATCTGAGCGCCCTGGGAGTACCCTATGAGCACAATCTCCGTCTGTGGGCACCGTTGAGCAAACGCGGCAACCTGCCTCTTCACCGCGGCAGTTCCATTCGTCACAGAGAGGTCGTACGGGTCCAAAAGGGCGGGATAATCAATCGCTTCCTGGGTGATGTTCTGGTGGGAAGTGACCGCAATCGTCGCCGCGACGGTGATGATGATTCCCTCGCCTGGGGGTTCGATAGAGCCACGAGCAACGATGAGGTGGGCATCACCACACGCGCTCTCACGATCTTCGAGCTCGGCTCGAGGAACCGCTAGTGCTAGTGAGGACATCGCGAGGAGGAGAACGGTCGGTTTCGAGATGATAGTCATTGCGGAAGAACCGAAACGCATGGAGGGTAGCGGGCGAATCAACATCGACTGCTAAGAGAAGCGCTGGTGGAGTGGATGGTCTTCACCAAAAAGGGGAGATTGCGGCTACTTAGTTGGAGGCTGCAAAAGACAAATGCTATTACTATGATTATGAACGTTGCGGTATCGATCGGGAGTCTAAACCCATTATACGACCTCAACCCGATGATGGTGGTCAACTACATACCGAGGGTTACTCATCGGGGTTTTGCACATCTTCAGCCAAAATAACTCCTTCACCTCGGTCCGTGAGAACTCCTCAGAATCTGAATTCAAATAAGCATTATCATCGTGTTTTTCGGAAAGGGTGAGGCCCGCCAACCACGGGTTGTCATATCGCGGAGAAGGGTTAGGCGGCAGGAAGAGTAGCTGTAGGTGTCAACCTTTCAACGTCTGTCCGTCCGAATACAGCAATGGTAGGTAACCATGGGACACTTTCCAGAGGATGTGAGATTTCGTTGAACCGCAGTTATCGAGAGTAAAATAAGGATGGCCATGGCGACAGCTCGAGCGGGATTCACTTCAGCTATCCAGCCAAGCAAGTGGTATTTTTCATCGGACTTGCAGGACTCGAGTCAGTTGGCGCCGCCATGGTTGCCTCCCAGGGTGATACAATAGCGCAGCAGTGATTCCAGTGAATACCTGATATGGTTAGTACAGGTCGCAACCAGATCACAACCCATCGGCTCGCAAAACCGACCCCAGCACCTTCTCTCCAGACATTGCATCCCGCACCCCCGCCATGGCTCCCTCCAGCGCATCATCCACGCTTCCCACGTCTTACTCTCTCGCGAGATACACATATGCATCTCCTTCAACCGATGGCGCTTGGCTCATATATCCGCGCCGCAACGGCCTCTACGTCGTGTGCGATCCAGCTGTCTGCCATCTCAAGATCGTATGGGCGGTCGAACTACTCGCCGAGATTGATGTTATCGCTGATGTGAAGCATTCGAACGATTGTTTTGTCGTTGGACGCTTGCCCGTGCTCGCTGTGAAGTATGCGGGAGGACTGAAGAGACTGCAACTGAGGTTTCAACGCGTGGAGGACTATGAGAGTGTTGTGCGGTATTTGGAGGGATGGGGGGTGGAGGTCAGGAAGGATGCTACGGCCATGCAGATGGGTAGCGTCTCCAGCCAGTCTTCATGGATGGGCCAGCAGCAGATGGGAAGAGCTCGGACGCAGTTTGGCGTGGAAAAGTGGAATCATGCTGCGATGGAGCAGCAACGGGCAATGGGTGGGGAGACGCAAATCGAATCGACTGCACAGGGCCAACAGGTAGTGAGGCAAGCCCAAACATCCGTCTCGACGTACGATCATCCTCCTGGGACTTTCCAGCAGCCGCATCAGCAACAGAATCTCCAGTCGAATCGGCCAATCTCTCACCAGGAAGGACTCCTCTCCTCTCAGGGGCCGCATCAGCAATATTTCCAGTCGAATCAGCCAATCTCTCACCACGAAGGACTCCTCTCCTCTCAGCAGCCGCATCAGCAATATTTCCAGTCGAATCATACAATCTCTCGTCACAATCCTCGCCACTCTTACCAGGAAGGACTCCCCTCCTCTCAGCAGCCACATCAGCAACATAATCTCCCGCCGAATCAGCAACATAATCTCCCGCCGAATCAGCCAATCCCTCGCCAGGAAGGACTCCCCTCCTCCCAGCATCCACAGCAGCCCGTGGGTATGGATCCAGTATTTTCACCGGTGCAACAGATCTCAGATCGCTCTTACCAGCACCAGCAAGTTTCCGAACACCCATACCAGTTGCCTGAGAAAACTCAATCCCAGAAGCAGCAGAACCAGATGCACACCCTGCAGAATCATGCACTCGAGCACTCTGACGGCCAGCACCATTTCGGAATGCAGGACTCATCCCAGAGCACTCGCATGCAGTTTCTACCCCCGCGCACAAGTTCCTCTGGCTTAGCTCAGCCGTATCAATCCGAATGCCGACAAACATTTTCTTCTCAAACGTCCCACATTACCCAGCACGCATACCAGCCTCAGCCCCAGCTGCATTCTCCGTTCCATGCCACTTCATCTCTAGACGACGATGGAGTCCCGCCTCCGCGTTTGCCAATCTCTTTCTCCCAACGCAAGATGGAGACTGTGGATATGCACGAGCTTCTTGCACTCCCACCCCTCGAAAAGCCCACGATCGTGCCTAGACCTCAGAGGTTGTTGACGCCTGAAGTTACGCCCCCCAGAAAGAAGCGTGCGCCGGCGAAGCCTAGAGCTAAGTCGAAGGGCAAGGGGATGTCGACGGAGAAAGACAACAATGGAGACAAAAAAACGGACGATAAAGAAGCGGCCGTCAGCAGTACAGCGAAGAAGCAAGCAAAGCCGAGAGCCAGACCAAAGCCGAAAGCGAAAGTTGTGGAGGCGGAAGGCCTAAACGTTTTCCAATGGGTAGTGGGTGACAAGGCTGAAGCGGAGGGCATAAACTTGGTCACCGGGATAGTTAGTACGAAGGCTAAAGATGGGGATGCTGGGGAGAAGGAGAAAGAAGTTGCAGTAATCGTCGAAGAAGTGAAGAAACCGACGAAGTCGAGGGCCAAACCAAAGCCGAAAGCAAAAGTTGTGGAGGCGGAAGGCATGAATGCGGAAACAGGGATAGTTGATGACAAGGCTGAAGATCGGGACGGAGGGGAGAAGGAAAATATACTTGCAGTCACCGTCAAAGAAGCGAAGAAACCGACGAAGCCGAGGGCGAGACCAAAGCCGAAGGCAAAAGCTGCGGAGAAGCAGGTTGAGGGTGATGTGATCGAGAAAAACTCTGTGGATTGTGGAGGGACAACCAGCAACAAGACTCTCCCGCCGTCGAGACCTCTTGCAAAACCTAAGTCGAATACGGCGGTGGAGAACTTGGTTCATAACGACAAGCCTCAGGATGAGACTCCAACTACAGGGCCAGAAGAAAAGTCGCTAGCGCACGAGCACAATCACAGCTCCTCTGCTCCGGTCCACCCTCAGGAAAAGCCCAGTTTTGCCTCGGATCCGATAGGGAACCCGCTTTCTACCGTTAATTCTCCACGGGAGAACAAGAAACGAGGGCCCCCGCCAGATGAAGATCTACAGTCAAACACGCCCCAGAAGAAGCGAATTTCCGAATTTCCCGCTACTGAGCCCCCTACTCCCTTGAGAGATGGAGAAGATTCGGTATCTCCGACTATACAGCTTGAGACGCTCCCACAAGACCAAGGCGTATCCGCTACGCAATCCATTCCCTCGGGCGCCAATATACCAGCGATTTCGGAGATTATGGAAGGCCAGCCTCTTGGCCCTCTGGTTGGCGTAGAATCGCTGGATCCTAGGCTCCATACCCTGATGAATATCTCGACAATCTTTCAAGACGTGGCACGACGGTTGGACTTCGCAAATATCTCGGAACCGGAGCAGAACATGACAATGGAGCTTCTGATCTCGAGTTCCCTTATCGATCCAGGCTTCTTGCGGATGTTTCAAGCTATCGCCAGAGTCTGCCAGAATCCTGACTTTGTGGAAAGAATGTTGGTGCTGGCGGCGGTTTCGAGTGAGTGGAATGATTCGGAGCCGGTGTAGTTTGGTACGGAGTGGACGATAAAAGTTCATGTGATATGCTTTCTTTTTCTTATTCTTTTTCTTTCTTTCCTTCTTTGATTGTTTTTAGTTTGGGTCGTACAGGTACGGATTCGGGGATTGATTGGAATAGACGAGGATGATTTGCTTTGAAGAGACATTACGATTTACTACTGATACGACATTTCGATTGACGATGGACACGAGATTGGTGGATACTGTACTTTGCTCTATCTATATACATTGCTCTAGACTATTTGAAAAGTTGGGTTTTATTGTGCTGCTCCTCTACCTGCTGGTGCCCATAAATCGAGTGGTCGGCCGGCCGGCTTCCAGCAACCATATACTTTCCTGCATTTCCATTTCACTGTAGCACGGACATCCGATACTAAGACCGTTGTTCCCGGCCAACTGGTAGTTTCCGTGAGTCTCTCCGATACGTTCCTGGCCCAGAAATGGTATTCCCAATGCAGGCGTCTCCAGGATTCGGACCGCAGCAACTTACGGATGCGGCTGCGTTCCACGCTCGTCCCGGAAGCAGTAGTATCTCTACCGGTGGAAAGATTGATCCCTTGTCTATCCCATCTGTCCCGTTTGCTCGTGATGCTTCGGTCCAGCACTTCCGACAAACCGTCTTCCCGACTCTTGCCCGACAGTTGCCCCCTAATGCCGCCTCCGACTTCATCGGCCATGATCAGGGAAATGCTTCGCCGCGGTTCTGAGCCGAAGTTGCTGGCCAGAAATTTCCAATAATGGTCCCCAAAATGCCCACATGTCTGCATCGGCTTCGCACCCGCCACAAACAAAGCATTGATAGCCATGGCGTGGCGGGCGGGTGCACATTTGATCTTCATACCCTGATGAACAACATCACATTGCTGCAAATCGGGAAGGAGGGTTGCTGCTGCTTCCGCCGAGATACTGACCTGCTTCCGCCGAGATGCTGACCTGCTGTCGAACCGATTGCTGACCTGCTGTTGCCCGAGTCGTCCGCCGATATATTAACCTGCTTCCGCTGATATGTTAACCTGCCGTCCAACCGACCGCTGACCTGCTGTTGCCCTTGTCGTCCGCCGAATTACTGATCTGCTTCCGCCGAGATGCTGACCTTCTGTCGAAACCGATTGCTAACCTGCTGTTGTCACTGTCGTCCGCCGAGATGCTGACCTGCTTCAGCCGATGTTAACCTGCTGTTGCCACTCTCGTCCGCCAGGTGGAAGGTAGAAAGGTGGAAGGTAGAAAGGTGGAAGCAGAAAAGCAAAACGAGAAAAGTGGAAGGAAAAAGGCCGAAGGAAGGTGGAAGGAAAATGCAGAAGGAGAAAGGTGGAAGGAAGATGGGAGGAGAAAAGTGGTAGGAGAAAAGGTGAGGGAAGAAAAATTATGTTCTTGTAAGAAAGGGCGAGGAAGAGGGGTCAAAGGAAGAAGTGAGATGTGTGGGAGTAGGAGAAGAGGAGGAGGAGGGGTGAGAAGAAAGCTCCTGTCTTATGCGTCTTTTCGCGAGAGTTAGGGCTACACCTTTATTTGCTAGTGGGTTCAATGCACATCTGATAATACCGCTAACGACATGATTGTGTCGTCTTAGATCTGTTATCTAGAGACTTAGAATGGTGGATGGATAGTTCGAGTGAGAGGGAAAATACCAGTTTATTTCACGATGGGTGCGAGTGATGTAAGGATATGGCATTTACTCATCCGTTACGCGAGTGACGCTGTGAGGCCACCCGAGTCCCGGCGCTCACCTCGCTACAGCTTCGCACATGCAAACCCAATCTCTAATCCTCAGCCGCCATGTACCGCACCGAGACGCAGGCTTCTGCTGGGACTGTAGCGAGATCGGCGAATTTGCGCCTTCCGAGTCCAATTTTTGTTTTTGTTTCTTTGTTGCTCGCAAGTAATTACATGGTACCTGGAGTCTGATGAGACGTTGTCCAGGTAGATATCCTGTCTGCAGTCTATCCCGTACATGTCCGGCGCTTGTAAGTTTGTTGCACTTCACTAAGTTCGCCCAATCTGGACCGATGCCCAAAGGTTGGTATCGAGTGATATCAAAAGCATTCGGCGAGTGGACTCTTCCGCAGAGCAACTTGTGTAACTTAGTGGTAACGGGCTCTCTACCATTATGTATCTAGCGGTGCACATTCCCACGTCCCTTCTTCCGAAGCTTTCTAAATATTTGGCAGTGTAGTAGTAGAGTCCATCGCCGCCCTCGGTGTAGTAGTCAGTATCCGCCGGTGGTCCGTCTGCAACATGACTGCCTGTTTGTGACTCGAGTCTCAGCCCCATAACCTGTGTATCAGAAGTGCTGTTGCTCATTTTCTGGTATTGGCACCGAGGATGTTTGAAGTTCCGTGGGTCAGAGGCGGCGTTGGCGACTGTCATGGTAGCAACCGTGACTGCTACCAGCGCAGCTGCAACCAGACAACCTAATCGAGATAGTGAGTCGTGTGGTTGTGTAGACGCACGACCGCCTCCTGGTCAGGCATACTTTGCGGTGCAACAAATGTACACACGCCCCGGACCTGTAGGGAATAACCAGCTCGAGGAATCGATCGCTTCTCCTTCCCTCCGCCTGGTACCCATTAAAGAGGGATGGAAAGAAATACTATGAAAGTACACAACAACGACGGGATGAAAAGAAATCGAACCCGCCGCCCAGCTCCCAACTCGCTTGCCTCGAAAGCCACATCCGTTGCCGCCTCTCTCTAGCCGTTCTAGGAACTCGTCGGCGTTTTCCACAGCCACGCCGCCCTGGTGGTCATCCAAGGCTCCAAGCAGTGTTCAGATAGCTCACCCCTTTTCTCGTCCGCCATTAGCTGTCCGATCCACCACTTGCGCTTCTTTTGACCGGTTTCCCGGCCCAGAGGTTGGCTCGCCGTTTTCGGGTGATCGTCTGTGAACGACAAGGATTATCAGCGAATAGTTCATGATGATGTCATTACATCAGACGTCATCCATTCGACGGTCTCGAAGTCCCAAGTACACCCTTCTTGTTTCTCTGGCCAGCAGCTGTAGCCAGACTCTACATATTTTCCTGCACCTGACACAAATCCACAACTCACTTCGATACACACCTTTCCTACCAAACAACATCGTCAACACCTCCACCGATAATCACTACCAACCACTGCCACCAGCCGCCACAAAAGCAACGATGTCACTCCCTCTCGTCCGCCTCTTCCCCCGGCTGGTCCGACCCACCGTCGCGACTACCTCCATCACCGCAACCCGTTACAAGAGCCACAAAGCCAACACCAGCGGCGACGTTCCGTCGAAAGACGAGCTCAAGCCCACATCGAAAGAGTCGACCCGATCCGGCACGAACGACCAGATTGCGCACGAAGACGCTGCGTTCAACCCCAATTCGAATCCGGTTGAGGAGAAGGGTGATGTCGGTCGGGAGGTGCGTTCTGAATCTCCTTCTACTACTACTGCGTCTACCCTGTGTTGTGCGGCTGCGGTGGGCGCGGATGGTCAGCATACGGAGGTGCCAGTGCAAATCTTTTTGTATGGTTTTTGGCTGTGATCGCCCAGCTGCGCCGTCGATTTGATTTCAATGGGAGATGATGGCATTCTGCTGGTATCTCTCTGGGATAGATGATGAATTGCGGGTTGATACATGGTGTTTTTGTCCGGGATTCTCTCTTCGGGATTGATTTGTTTGGGTTTCTTTCCGTCTGATAGATGCCTGCCGGCCGTAGGCATAACTAGATTTTGTTTTCGTACACTCCATATCTCCTCTATACCGGTGATCTGACATATCTGTGGCTTGTAGGAAGGATCACCATCGTACGGAATGGAGAACCCACTCGAGTTCTCTGGTGCTACCCCGGAGGTATCGCACCAGACCCGCGACGACCGCGTGGTTAAGGGAGGAGACAAGAAGCCAAGTGGAGGAAGCAAGGGTGCTTAAGGGGATTGATGTACATGAAATAGAGCTGTACATAATGCATCGATTGGGAGCATGGCATAATGAAGGGTGAATGCTGATGATTTGAGGCTCGTTATTCGCCAAGTGCATGATTAGCTGTGTGATATTCCGAGTGTCCAACTTTTGGGCTTTTGGGAGTTTTTCGTCCTCTTGTAATATTATGAGGAGTTTGGTTGTCCGAATCGGTGGTGGAAAGGATCGACCACACCCTTCCACCCTTCCACCCTCATAGCCCACTCGCTCAGCACGCTTCGGTCGAGGGCTGGCCCGCTCCTTTTGCACTACTAGTACATAGGATATCACTCTACGCCAAGGTTAGCTAACAGGGGCTGTCCTGCCAATTGAGACTTGAGGGTGTCCGCAGGTTTTTGGTTTAGCGAGTATTGCCGATATGATCGCGGCACACATCACGGCATGGAGATGATCTCCTTCGCTACCGATGCTATGGTTAGCTGTCAGCTTCTGCTGCCCGCACGCACCTGTGGGTACTGTATTTCGGGCGGGAAAGCAGATCGAGCGCAATTTCGACGTCGTACCTCAGGTCGTCCTCCGCCAGAGAGTCAGAGGCCTTGCTTGCTTTGAATGTTTGTGGGTGTCTTGGCAGCAAGGTGCTCTCATTGAAGCTAAGTAAGGTACCTGGTGGTTAGATGCTCCAACTTTGGCCGAGTCGTGTGCTTCGGAGTCCGGACTTCCACCACTGCGTCGCACACACATGGATCCGAAAACCCCCACCACGACATCCTACCGCGGACTCGGTCTCCCGCCGACGCTGCGCACGCCGTCGTTCGGCGTTTCGGGAGGCCCAGCAGTGCACCGCTACCAAGCGGGGAGCTCGCTGCACGCGCTCGAAGACTCGTTGATTCTCGAGATTGGGTCGCGGATCCTGCGCGCAGGGTTCTCGAGCGAGGCGGCGCCGCGATGCCAACTCGCCTGGAACGATACCATGTGGCGCCGGTCGGGGGAGAAGGTTCTGACCGCGTTTGTGGGCCGACGGCAGGGTGGCAGGGGCGTGTGGGATCTCGACTTTGCCCTGCATGGAGAGGTGGGTGAGGATGTCGACGTGCGCCTCCGGCGACAGTTGGGGTTGGTGGAGGATCTCGTGGAACGCGGGCTGAGGCTCGCGTATAACAAGTATATTATCGCTCCCTGGCTTGTCATGGATCGATCGGAGGAGGCTGAGCTGACGGGGTTGGGGGGGATGTAGACACTTGCTTCTGGACTCCAAGTCGCGGAGGATACTCCTTCCCGTGCCGCCGCTGTTCCCAACCCGAATCTTGACCGCCATCCTAGCCACGATCTTTGTACATTTCCAACCACCGGCGGTCACGCTGATGTCGGCACCGGTACTCGCGACCGTTGCGGCCGGGCTCAGAAGCGCGCTGATCGTGGATATCGGCTGGGAGGAGACGGTGGTGACGCCCGTCTACGACCTGCGCGCCATCGAGGGGCGAGGCATCGGCGTGCACGGACGCAGCATCCGCGGGACCAAAGTCCTTCGCGACGCATGGCTATCCTTCCTGACCACATTCCTGCGCGAAGGCAGCGACCCACCCGACATCTCCGAGGTGGAGGAGATAATGGAGCGCATGAGCTACATACCCTCTGTGGACGGAACCCAGGGCGCAGACAAGGTGATGACGATACCGCTCGGCCGGTGGACGCTACGAATCCCATTCTCGCAACTCGCGAAACCCGCCGAAAAGGCGTTTTTTGCGCCCACGAGCACACCCACGGTAACACCGGACTTCACGGACGATAACGACACCCCACTGCCGCTATTGCTATACCACGCACTCCTCTACAGCACCGTGGACGTGCGCTCCGCCTGCGTTCCGCGCATCGTCTTCGTTGGCGGCGGCTCCCGGATTCCCGGACTACAGACCCGCGTCCTGCGGGACCTACAGGATATAATAAACGAACGCGGCTGGGTTCTTGGACTCCGCGGGCTAAACACATCGCAGCCCAAGCCCCGCGCTAAAACATCGCTTTCGGAGGAGGACGAGGATAAAGAAAACTACGATGAGTCGGAGGAGGAGCCGCTGGCGAAGGAGAAGGACGACAGGCCGGATATGCACGTGCGCGGCGTCAAGAGCCTCGGTGTCTGGGCTGGCGGAAGTCTTGTTGCCGGTCTGAAGGTCAAGGCGAAGGTGGAGATCGAGCGGGAGAGGTTTTTAAGTGAGGTTGCGAAGGGCGGGTCGGGACTACCAGTTGGGTGGTAATACCTACGACATACATACCAAGGCGTTTGTTTGCTTGTTTGCTTGTTTGCTTTATTAGAAATTGATGGCGAGTGGCTTGTTTGCGTGAGATATCAATACCATTTGAAAGACTTCTGCTGCAGAGTCATGTTTATCACAGTAGTACAGGCCTGGCGCCTAAACAGGTTGCTCAGCCCAGGAATCCTCATGAATTGTGGCGCTTAAGTCAACATATCCATGGTAAAGAACCTGGGATCTTGAGCCCGATACCATCTCCCTCCCCCCTCAATCACACTCCGCTTTACAGTGCTCTTTCATCTGAATACAGAAATCATCTTCAACTACACGGGCCGCAGGTCGTCATTCGAAATTTCCTGCTCCAGTCTCGTGCTACATCTTCACATACCGTCTGTACTCGTACCTATCTGCCAGCGTCAAACCTCATTCTTGTAGGTAAATCTTTGGACGTAACACGGCAGTCTTCTTAGCCTCTCGTAGCCAGTCCGATGAGAATCTCGTCCCCGTGTTGGCGTTGGGAAAATCCAGGGAGCCCATTCCACGGGCCGTGATAACTTCCGGGCCAATCCACGGGCTCCAAAAGCGAGACCGAGGAGTTCGAAGCGACGAGTCAACTATCTTCCTGGGCCCAAAGTAGGTAAACACTAAAGACAGCTGTATGTAGCCTGTGAGCGCACATTCCTTCGTGATGGAGTACCTACCTAGGTACATACGAGTACTTCTTCCGTCTTCTTGTTGACAGAACGTGCAGCTCGCGGTCTCCCGCTTCCCCCAAGGCGACGGGAACAGTCCATCCACATCAACCTGCAAACCTGCTGGAGGCTAGGAAACTCCAGCGCACGTGAGGATAAGAGCAGGAGGTGTCGCTGCTCGGCTGTGTTCTCGACGGTGAACACCATTGGTGATTGCAAGATTGCAATTTGCCAGTCGATTGGTGAGATTTCGATTGGACTGGATCGGGGCTTTCGGCAAATGAACTCTCCGAAGTTTCCATCTATCAGCGGTAGTTATCTACTGGAAAATCCGCGCTGTTGTGTGTGACGATGGTACGAACCACACGATAGGTTGTAACACCAGCGAATGTCGTCGGGGACTTTGAACTTTCCTCCGAAGAAACAATCTGAAGAGTACGTGTGTAAAGGGGCGTGGGGTAAAGGGTTGGTGAGAATGGAGATATAATTTGCCAATGCACCGTAATAAAGGGTTGGTGAGAATGGAGATAGGCAGTGCCTCCCAATATGTAGCACGTGAAGAAGAGGCTTTGACACGCGAGAGTGTATGGGTCGTAGTCGACGAATGAGCTGCTCTTCAAAGCTGTAGAAGCATGAAATACTCAGGTCTGCTGCGTGACTTCAGAGTTCAAAGCTTCCGGCTCCATGATTACCTACTTCGGTAGCAGATGGTGAATGTTGGGAACAATATGCCGCGCCGAGGGCTGAGATGTTGAGGTGTTGAATGGAGTGTTGTGTGGAGTGTTACGGGAGGCGTGGTTGCTGTGCTGTACTATATCGTAGAGGTAGTGGAGATGGAACTTCGAAGAAAGCCACGGAGGTGCATACGTCGACCCGGTTCTACGAAGTTCCAACACTGCTGCTTACGTACAGGGTCGTGGCGCGAGTATCTCGCCGCAAATACCGAGCTTCGCAGAAGCTTGGGCATGGACGTGGACCACGATGGGTGCAGGAAGAAGAAGTATATTGTAATCACTGGGCATGTATGTACGCTCTGGAAGAAGACGCTGGCACCCACCCACGGCACTTTATAACCCTCGAATTCCTGTATCCAGCACGGAAAAAACCCCGCGTGGTCTAGTGGTCTAGGGCAACGCAATCAACGAGGGGAGCTGAGAGAAAGTCACCGGTTCAAAATCGGATGAATGCCTTATGTATTCAGCTCTTGGGAATTCCAAGCCACCCGCCGGGGGTGGTGGCGGTTTTTTGTTTTTGGCATCATAGATGGAGCACATGATGTCACTCGGCGATTTCACGTGACACGTCTTTTGCTGCCGGCTGTGGAGGCGGGAATCCCTACCTGAAGCGCAAGATCATGGAGGCCAAGTACAAGGAGCCCAAGTCATAGGCAGATGTAAGAATCATCAACAAGACGCACTGTAATTACCACGTCTCCAGAGTCCATACTGTCCGAGAGGCCTATTCATGAAATATCATTCGCACAATCCCAATAACTCCAGCAAAACAACAAAAAAAACAAAAAACAACATGCAATCCCCCGCAAACCCCCTTTTCAGTCGATACCTTGGTCCCGCCAGCTCAAATCAAATCGCATCCGTTCCCCGCACCCAAGCACCAAACAAATCAACAGAAGAAATAGCAGCAAACAAATCCCAAAGCATCCCAAAGCATCCCAAAGCAAGTCATGTCAATGTCGGTCCAACAAACAGATCAATCAAGTGTCCAAACAAAAGAAAAAATGACAAAGGAAAGGGAAAAAAAATACTCCTCAAGCGGGCAGCTTTTCGTCGCGGTTGCGGTGGCGAGATGGAGTGCTGAGCCGCATCCAGACCGTAAATACTGCCGCTACAATCGCCAGGATTGGTAGCAGTACCAACAGTATGGCGGTGGGATGGGTGCTCTGGATGGAGGTTGTCGCCATCGCCCTGGCGATGCTGACATCCCGGCCGATGGATTCGTAGTTCGAGGCCCATCCGGGTAATCGGTGAAGCTGCGGATTGGCACTCCACCACATGTATGCACTGGCTGCTATTCATCAGCCATCGAACGAGAGGGGAAGATTGGATACTCACTCATCAACCCGGCGATACCCAGTGCGCCCCTCCAGTTCTCACGTCCGAACCAGAGCGCCGCCGACAGTGCCATCAGGATCAACGCTGCGGCGTTCTTGTTCCACATACCGCCCATGCTTTGCAATCTAGTCTCCGCATCGTCCAGTGACTTTTCGATCTTTTCCGCGCTGAGAAGCAACGTTGATGCCATCCCGTTGATTCGCGGTTCCAGTTTGGCAATGGTGGTAAGCAACTCTTGTTGGCGGGATTCGGCTGCTTCTTGCGTGCGTAGCATAGCTTCATGCGTGGAAAGAAGGGAGGTATAGAGTATTGACAGGGCCGAGAGGTCGTTGGCGGTTACGACAGCGTTGGTGAGCGCCACCGAGAGAGACTCTGCTGTCTCATCGAGTGATTGGACCGACTTCTCAGCTGTAGCCTTTAGAAGAGTATTGATCTGATAACTGTTGTTAGCATCTACAGTGCTTCGGCATGAGTGGTGACGAACCTCTTCAATCGTATGGACGACGTTGGACAACCCGCGGTGCTGTTCCGTAGAAGCCTGAGAGATCATCTGATCGGCGCTTTCCCATGCCTCTCGAGTCTTCTCGGACCAGAGGATACTGTCTTCATTGGCTTTCCGGAGAACCTATCCGATATCATCAATCTTCGTTCGGGGAGATGCAAAGAAGACGAAGTTACCGTATTCAACTCCAGTATCCCATTCTTGCTTTGCACCTGCGCATCATCCACCCTCTCCATCAACTTTGAGAATGCCCCGTCTAGATTCATCGCTCCCACACGCAGACGATCCATGATTCTTTGCTGAAAGTCCTCCACGTCCTGCGTGACATGTCTCAAGAATCCCTTCCAGCCGCCTTCGAACTCTACCTGCTCCTCCCGCAAGCCCTGTACCTGGTTCAACGAAGTGTCCATGACTTTGAACAGCTGCTCTTGGACCTTGGTGATGTTTCTATGCAGATCCAGTAATCTGTCTTTCCTCCCAGATATCTCTGTCAGCTTATGTTCCTAGTTGATCTCCGACGACGAACATGCTCACCTTGCTCCACCTCGTGCCTCACCGCCACGCACACCATCATCGCATTCTGAATGTTATTGCTGAGTGTCGTCCACCACTGCGGCCGTTCCTCGAGACGCTTGATACACCTCTTGTGTCCGCCCTTCCCGCTCAGTCCCTTGCACTCAGCCGGATACCGGACACCGGTCGCTTCGAACTCGCAGACGGCTAGTTGGGCCGCGTAGTGGTAGCGGAGATCAGCATCGTCGGAAGATTCGGAGAGGCTGTTGCAGTCGGATATCAAGGATGCTGTTGCAGTGCGGTGACAGGATGGCTTGGATTCAAGGGAACTTAGATACGCCAGTACCGAGGCATAGGCGGGATTGTCGTGCGTGTTGGAGGGAAAGGAGAACCGGGCGAGGGAGTCGGCGAGGGGATCGGATTTGAAGTCGACGGGGACGATGGAGGGGGCAATGGAGCGCGAATGTTGCTTCGAGAAGCCGAAGCCGAAGCTGTGGGCTGGTGGTATCAAGGCGGCCGTGCAGAGGACCGAAAATAGGGTGGTAAATAGGAAAGAAGGCATTGCAAGCCGGTGTTTTGGTATCCGGCTCCAATGGCAGGATGGGGTGAGGATGTGTATGGAAGGTTGTTGTCGAGGTTGGGGTGTTGTGTTGTCGTCTGTAGGTGTCGTTGATGCCGTTGGGGTTGCGGTCATAGACCATGGCTCGCCCTCACCAATGTACTCTATAGAATGTTACGCACAGCCTGTTCACGTCACCAGCAGACTTTATATGTATGAGTAAAAGCGGTGGGTTCCCTGCTACTTTGGTTTGCACCTACGCTCATTCTGTGAAGCGATACATTTAAGCTTGACGAGCAAAGCGGTAACTAAATTTTTGGCGCCGCATCGGACTGGTCGGTACCGCCGCTCCGGGGCTTTCCCCTCGACTGGCCAGGGCGGGCAGGAAAAGGAGTTCTTTGGTTCGCCATAGTTTAGATAGGCTGCATGCGAAATAAAACAGGAAGATCTCTCTCTCTCTCTCTGTCGGTAACTAAATTTATGTCACCACAGTACTTGATACATACAAGCAGCCGGCCCACTTCAGCTAGCCAACCGAAAAGTCACGCAGTTACTAAGACTGAACGTAGCTGGCTCGGTCCGCTGGTGGGTGAGACCGCCATCTAGACCAGGTGCGGCGATCACACCTGAGACTGGCAACCCGCCGCTCGCGGCTCGCCTAGTCATCCTAGCGAGCGGATTGTCACTAACATAAGCCACATCAAATTGTTTCCAATGTGTGGGGACTCTGGGGGCACTATGTAGATATTCGGTCTGCCCGTTTTCTCGTTGGTCTCTGAGAGTAAACGGCTCCGTTCGTGCCTCTACATATATCTACGGATTTGCAGATCACAGGACAGTAACTACCAGTCAACCTACGCTTTACTTTCTCATTGCGTGCTGTCCTTCGTCTTGTCTGCCCGAGTATCTAAATAAACGTACATAAAACTTGGGTACCTAGTCCGTACTTGCGCCAGTATATATCTGCTCGCGGAGACCGTGAGACGTCTTATTCACCGGTATCGGGAACTGATTTAAGCATGTAAGTAGCCCATGTTCTTGCAGTATTTTGAGTTGGCATCGAAACGTGCCGGTGTCACCGCCCCACACTGGTATTTCTAGATACGACGGGTTCCGGCAGCAGCTGGCCGAATAAGCGCCGCTAGCGTAGCCACTCACGTGTACAGTCACGAGTACACTCAGGTGTACAGTCACGTGCCCCGTACGCCACACCGCCCATGCCCTACTTAGCACACAGGGTACCTGTGCAAGCCTCAGCGGCTCAAACAGCAACGGAGCCATCTCGAAACGGGTGAAGCGCAAGAAGTGTGAATGCGGCCCGCCGATCAACGCGCGCAACCCTCCGTCTCGAGCTCCACCGTCGAAGCCCTCGTAACGTATTCATCGCCCTCCTCCCCCGCCAAAACCCCTATCACGCTTTTTCCCCGTGATCGCGCGATCGTTGCGGTTCAATCCTCGCTCCCTCCCACCACTCCCGACCTTCCCTGAACGAGATTGAGCTGCACTTCGAGTCGCGTCTCCTTCACCTTCACCTTCATCCCTCCCTCCTTCACACGCCGACGGTCGCGTCTCCTTCCCAAACTCCGCGCGTATCTGCACATCGCCTCGCCAATGTCGACTACCTCGGACCAGCCCGACTCTGCGCTGCAAACGCCGGCAAAGAGAAAGGGTCCATGGGCGAATCGAGTCGTCACTTCAGAGGTCGAACACACTCCGGAGTACGATGCCTTTATGGAAAAATTGGCGGAATACCACAAGAACCGCGGGTATGTTTTCTCTATTCTCTTCTTGGTGTTGATGTCGCCATTGTCGCGCGCCGCTGTCGCCCGCTACTGTTCTCTTAGCTCCGGGAGTGTGATGGTAGTGCTCGTTTTGCGCTGAAACTGACGAAACGAATTCCTCTAGCACCACGCTCGTTCACGAACCCGAACTTGGTCGCAAACTTCTGGACCTCCATAAGCTCTACGCCACCGTGACAAGCCAGGGTGGTTACGATATCGTCACCGAAAAGAAGGGTGAGTGGTCTACGGCGGCGGTTGCAATGCTCGGGGTATCGACGGTGGTTGGTGGTCTGGTCGCTGTCGTCCTCGGCGACGACGATGAGGATACTCGCGACGGACGGAGTCTGCGATGAGGGGCAGGTTTGCGGGATGTTTGTTGGATGTTTGCTAATAGTGCGATGCGTATTGGATAGGTGCCTGGAGGGACATCGCGAATACTTACAAGCCGCCGATCAATAACTCGAACGCAGGCTACTTGCTGAAGACAATCTACTATAAGTATCTCGCGTTAGTACCCCCACGCTGCTCAATAGGTTTATGCAGGGAGTGACTGACGAGCGCGCAGTGCGTACGAGATTACAAACTTTTTCCACAAAGATCCTCCTCCCAAGGAGTGGCTAGAAGATCGATCTGCTGCTGGAGGTGCCATCATGACGAGAACTGCTGCAGACTTTATGGCAGCTGCTGGAAGTCCCAAACCGGAGGCGAATGGAATTTCTCAGTCTCCGCCGCCCATGACGGAGAAGAGAAGTACGTTGCTGAGTTCGTTTGCTTTTCACATTTCTTTGTTCCTTATTTCTTTTCCGCACCGCCATGTCAAAACCCCTACACAAGATACAACATTCTGCACCCTTCCCCTTCCTGTCACTTTTCCGACAGCCCGGATTTATCGATATCGCTATGTTTCCCCCGAACCATTCTGCGTGGATATCTGACACCAGTGATTTAGGTCTGCGCGCGCAACCCACCCCGCGACAGAGGTTCGCTCCCGACACCACCCCCCAGCGCGCGACCAATGTGAGATCCCAATCGCATCCACAGCAACAGCAGCAGCACCCGCAGCAGCAACACACCCCGCAACAGCAGCAACAGCAGCAACATCTCCACCAGCAAAATGTCCATCCCCAACAGGCGCACCATCATCAGCAACAGCCTCACCATCTCCAACATCACCAGCAACCTCACCACCACCAGCAGCAGCACCACTACCAGCAGCCGGTCGCCAATGGAGTTACGCATGTTTCGAATGGAGGAAATGCTTCCCTCTTTCCCGACTTCAGACCCAGCCAACTCACCCTACCCGAAATGCGCCCGGTGCTCACGCCGAGGACTGCGCCCGAATCGTATGCTGTTCGGAGACGGAGGTTTCCCGAAGTCAACGGTGGACCCATTCCGGTTGGGCCCAGACTCGGAGGTAGGTATCCTCCCACTCCACAGACTAATCAAGATCTAAGCGTTTTTGCTGCAGCTGGTCACTTGGGTTGCAGCTTGATGCACCGCATCACGATGAGTCTGAAGACCGAACTTGAGTCCGATGTCGAACATTCGATGAAGTCGCTGGTCCGCGTCTCCTTCGAAGCTGGGGATGAATTCCTCGCGGTGCACTGGCCGTCCCTGTGCGATCTCTTATTCGATATCATCAGGGAAGAGCTGCAGTACGTCAAGGACAACGTCACGGATGATAGGGTGGACGATGCCGTGTTCCTCAAACGGCTGGAGAGACTCAACGACGCATGCCTTGTGGTCCGGAACATGACCTTGCAGGTAGACAACGCCCGACGGTTCGCCACGGTGAATACTCCGAAGGATATCTTGGTAGAGGGCTTGACTCTGCCGAGCCATGCCAGTCTGGCCGAGGTCAAGAGCTACTTCCTGGATATGGCCGAAGTCATGGCGGGATTCTTGCCCTTTTCCGCCAACGACCCGCTGCTCGAGGTGCTCACGCATGGCCTTGAGTCATCCGACCGTGGTACTATGCTGGGCGCGATGCGGGCGATGTGCCGCTTCATCATGAGCCGTGATGACTACAACAATAGAATGGCAGATATACCGACGATGTCCATCCACCGTATCACCAGCATTCTCATGCTCGAGGATGAGGAGCTTGTGTCGGCTTGTCTCGACTTCCTTTACCAGTACACGCTGCACGAAGACAATATCAAAGCGCTCCTAGATCTTCCGGAAGGATACGAACTGGTCAGGCATCTCGTGCGCCTACTTCTCTTCCAAGGAATCACAGGCGAACAGTTGGTCTATATCAAGATGGTCAAGAAGGGCCAGCCGCCATCTTATGATATTCCCCACCTACCAGATGCGATTGTTAGGGAGCTACTAGCCTTTGCCGAACCTGAGCGTGCTACCCAGTGGTAATACAACTTCTCCCTTTCTGTCTCCCATAACTAATCAGAGTCCAGGATGCGTTGCTGTTTCGAAGAAGATCCTGAGGCGGACATTACACAGATAGCACTGTGGCAGGCTTACCAGTCACGTTTCAACGAATACGTGTCTGCCGGATACCCTTTGCTGCCCGCCGCAGAGTTCATCAAGAATGTATCCGTTGCATTCCAGACAGCATCGGCCATGGTTCTTCCTACTGCGCAGGGACAGAGGTTCATCATCAAGGGCATCCGCGCCAGAGAAACGCCGATGAGCACCAAGGGTCTCGTCCACCTCGCCTGCAAATGGTTTAGCACGCCAGGCAACGCTGTCAGCAGGTGCACCGCTCAACTCCCCACCTTGCGTGACCTCTGGGCGCACATCCTTGCAGCGCATCTCCCGCCAGCCACCGAGGACAATGCTGCTCCCATATACTCCTGTAAATGGGCAGGATGCTCTCGCTTCGGCCCACACGGAGAGTTAGACCGCCGCAAGGTCGTCGCTCACATCCGCACGCACATGCCTGACGACAAGAAGCGTCCTGTCGCCAGCAAGGAAGAGATCGAAATGATGGAGGACCCGGACGCGCGCGTCATCATCCGCCGCTGCCAGACCGTCATCGATGAGAGGGGAGAGCCCTGTGGTATCCCTCTCACCAGTGTCCTGGTTCTCAGGAACATTCGCAAGCGCGGCGGCTTCAAGGCAAAGCTCCTAATTGACGGATGGAAGAATGAGCTTGCTGAGGTCATGGCGGTGAATAAGCCTCTGGCTATCTTTGTCGGGGACCTGGTCGTTGGCGGCTTGGGCGGCCCTGAGTAGAGTTGACTTGCTACACCAGCGGATCCACTTCCTTCTTACTTGCTTGCTTAGAGGGACAATCCTAATAGTAGCCGTTAATTTGCTCTTTTTTTTCTTTCGTTTTTCTCATGTTGCTGCAATGAACGTTTTTCATCGCATTTCTTGTGTTTCTTGTGGAGTTGCGGATTTCTCTTTTACTTTCATACTTCTTTCCTTTTTTTTTTCCTTTTTCCTTTTTCCTTTCATATGCTTGCTTCAAAAGTGATGTGCCCGTTTGCTTTCACACCTGCGCGTCTTACATTACATTCTCACGACAAGGTTCTACGGTATCCTGTTCTCTCTCTCTGTTCTTTGTGTTGTGGATAGATTTACTACTGTACTTTACTCTACTAAACTATTGGCTCGGGCTCGAAATGACGATGACGATGGGGGATTCTGGTCAAGTCTAGTAGGTAGTCAATCGCTGGAAACAATTCACCAAAGGAAAGGAAAGGAAAGGAAAGGAAAGCCCCGTCGTAACCATAATCCATCCATCCAGTTCGGTAAGTAAGAAGTAACTAATATACAAATGCCACGCACGAAGCAAAACAAACAAAACAAACCATTCCGAGCTTAAAAGAAAGAAGAAAAAAGATACAACGCAAGCCCCACGCAACAAACAAACAGAAAAACCCTTATTAAAAGATAAAACAAAACAAAAAAGCAGGAAACACCCAGGCAGACAGAACAGAAACATTACTCGTGACTTACGATGGTGCCCTCGCGCCTCCACATGCGCTCCAGCACCATCTCGGCTTCCGGCACGGCCCCACTAACGCCCAGGTCGTCTCTACTCCCGCTCTCGCCCTGGCCGCGCATCAATTTCCTCCCACTGCCCTCCTGCAGGCTCCTACTGAGGCCCAGGGTGACGCCCTCCTGCTGCAGCGGCTTATTGGGGCCTGGCACGCCGCGGCGGGGCACGCGCTCAATCGCCTCGAGCAGCGGGTTCTTGAAGCGCCGCACATTCATGTACTCCCGCGCGACACGGTCGAACTCCTTTTCGAGGGCGGCGGGGAGCGCGATGTGGTGGCTATGATAGTGGTGGTTTGCGGCGGTGGGGGTAGCGGGCGGGCTTGCGACGCTCGCGCGCTGCAGCCACAGCTTCTGCTGCGTGCGGCTCGCCGGCGCGATCGAGTATGCGCTGTCGCTGCGGCGGAGCGGGTGTGCGGATGCGGCGCTCGACGGGGACGCAGTGAAGCGCGAGGTTAGCGGCGGGGTCGGCGGGCGCTCGCCGCCGCCGCCGTGAGAGATGATGGCCGTGGAGTCGTTGGGCGGCGGGGACGGCGGGAGCTCGATCTCTACGTCGACTGGAAGGGGCGGGGGCGGGGGCGGCGGTGGTGGTGTGAGCTTCGTGGTCTTCTTGCGGTCGCCGCTTTTGGAGCGCTGGCGCTCGTGCAGAGTTGTGCCCTTGCGCGCGGCGCCCACCGCGCGGTGCCGCCGCGCCTCGCGGTCCAGGCTGCGGGTGCTGGAGGATTTGGTCAGTGCGGCGGTTGACGGGTTACGCTGTAGCGCGGTACGTGAGTCCGTCCGCTGCATCTTGCCGTGGCCGCCGGAGGAATCGGTCCGTGTGATCGGTGGTGCCTCCCCGCCACCGCCCCCCCTTCCGCCGTCTCCCTCTGCCGCCTCGAAGTCCTCATCGCCGCCCCCGTTCTCGCTGCCCACGGAGCCGAGCTCGAAGGCGGTCTTCTTCCGGCTCTTCTCCCCTTTCTCCCCTCCCCGCTCGCCCCGCTCGCCCTTCTCTGTAGTTGTCGTGGTAGTGGTAGTGTTAGTAGTGGTGGCGGTGGCGCCGCCGCCGAGTTTGTTGAGCCCGCGGCCGAAACTGGGGACTCGCGGGTTGCCATGGTGGTGTCGGGACACGACGAATTGCTTGTGGTGCGCGTGAGGTTTTCGCTCAGAGTGGGGAGCTGCTGCGGCGGCTGCTTCAGACATGTCGTGATTGTTTCCTCCGTAGTTCGTGGTATGCGGTTGTGGTGGTGGTGGTGGTGGTGGTTGTGGTGGTAGTGGTGATGGGCGTGGCGGATGGGGTTGTGTGGTTGGGGGAGAGTGTGTGGAGAGGTACGTGTGTGGTGGTGGAGAAGTCTGTTGCGATTGGATCGGACTGAGTTAGGCAGCTGGGTTTGCGCTTGCGCTGTTGCGTGAGGCGTGAAAGCATGTACCCCGTACCCGTACCCGTGGCGCGGACGTGTAGGCGACACTAGGGGGTTAAGTACTTGCAGGCGGCAGAGGACGAGGGAGAGAAGACAGGAGAGGCGCGGATGAAAGGGGAGGGGATGGGATTGAATCAACTTAAAGGAGTTGACAAAGTGGCAGCTGTTGGGTTCGCAAGGACAACTACATTCAGAAGCTACTTCGGTACATTCATATTACTAGACTTTGTGTTTGTACTGAAGTCTACACACTCCGCACTGCTCGGAGCACCGATGTGCAATCACTCGCTACTGCAGCCTAAACGGTGCAACCACCACCACAGCAAAAACCAGACAGGACCGAAAAACGACAAACCAATAAGGCTGTATCAACACAAAAGGACACCTCCTATTATACACCCATTCCTTCTTACGCAGACGTTGTAGGCACCAACGCAGACGATGTAGTCACCAACGTAGACATCGTAGTGACCACCGCTGTCGTTGTAGTCACCAACACTGGCGGCTTGAACCCACTCCTGAGACCCTCCTGGTATATGCTATCAAACACCTCCTCAAGCACACCGGCATCCACATACTCCTGGTACTTCCGGTACAACCGTAGGGCGGTCCTAGAGTCCTCGATTGAGTCGTGCGTTTCCGTCTGGATGTGGTCGCTCAACACCACCCAGGCAAGGAAGCGGAGAGAGAGCTTGCGCTGTGAGTTGCGGAGGGCGTAGAGATCGACTGTGTCTATCACCTGGTCGCGCGGAACGTGGATGTCTAGGATAATTAGTAGGTGCGGGGATGAGTAGGGGTGAGGAGGGAGGTACTGATTATTCGGAAATCTTGGAGTAATCCGTGTCCGACGAATGTGCACCCGAGGTTCAGAAGGATCCACATGCGCTTGTAAGCAACCTTGAGACTGACCAGCGCCCGTCTACTTGAGAGAGGATCCAGATCTCCTGGATGAATCCCCGAGTACTCCGTGAGGAAGTCCACAACCGGCTCGCGTGTGGCAATGTAGTCGTCGATGAAAGGGACACTTTCTTGTTCCCCGTGGCCTCTAAGTACCGACACTCTGGCAAGTCCTAGACGACTAGGACGCACTATTACCTTCATACCGTCGGCCTTCACCTCGTTCTCTTCTTTTTGGAGCGAGACGAACTCGGCGTCCAGGGCGACGAGTGTGCCCTTTGTAGGGACTTCCTCAGGCCTGAGGAGCACGGTTTGCTCTTCCCGCCGGGGCATGCCGAGGTAGTTGAAGTCCTCGAAGAGAAGACGAGTATCGATCCGATCTTTCCACGAGTTGTCGATGATGCTGCGGTCCGACTTCAGCTGGAAGCAGAGGACAGACGGCATCTTCCACTTCGGCGTGAAATCCATTGCTTCCTCTTTTGTGACTGGCCGGACCAGGAAGTCGTTGAACACATGCCAGTTACATTCGTCCCCTGTCCGTCCTTCCTTCGACACTTCAACTGTTTGCATGTGAGCTCTAGCTTAACTGCTAGTCAGACGGAGGAAACCCACCATTGATGAAGGACACCATATGTTTCCTTCTCTCATCCTCTTCCTTGACTTCTGCCACAAAGCCCACAAGTTCGTAAATCTTGAGGTCCGCCTGTTCGCTAGTCCTCTTAGCGACTCTCTTCAGATCCTCACCCTGCCAAACATTGAGCAGCTTGTTGTTAAGCGTCAGTCCAATCTCGTCTGGTAGCCATCCGGGCGTTGACCAGTAGTCTTTGGCAACACCCAATCCTTTATCTGACGTCGTCGCGTTGAAGGTGAGGATGTCGGGAAGCTTGGTGATAGACTTCCGCGTGTGCTGGTTCTGGTATCTCTTGCATCTGTCGCACCAGCCCTTGTGGGTGTTTTCCACCTGAATGCTCTGTCGTACTGTCTGCGCGAATGAGGGCAGTGTCTTGTTTCCCAGGGGCGGCTACTGATGTCAGTTCCGGAATCCCGAGGGAGTAACAGTACCGGCGGAGTAAATACCTTAGGTGTGTATATGAGATCCGTTGTGACGGTGTCCCCCATAGTCCTGCTCTCCTTATGACAGATCATACACGACTGTCTCTTCGTCGCTTTGATCATCAGGACTTGGGAAAGATCTACGTCCTCCGGATTCTGCCACTGCAACATCTGGGTCGCCTTCTGCCTCTCGAAGATCGCCTGGTCCAGGAGGAACCTGTTCAGACTCGGCATCATCATAGTCAACGATCCCGAACTAGACGAATCTTCCTCCAAGACTCCGTGTCGGGCTGCGTTAGGCGACGAGCTCAGCGTTTTAAGGAAGTTGGTGGCCTGGCAGTTCAGTCCGTTCGCTTTCTCGAGCATGTCGAAAAGGTAGCCCATCTGGCAAAGCAGACAGTCTTCCACCGTACACCCAGTCGCTGCGTGGAATAGGGCTACGTTACGCAATCGCGGAGTGTACTTGTACATCTGCAGTAGCGGATTCATGTAAGAGTTGGGAATGTTGGTCTCCAACCCGGAGAATTTCGTCTCGTTGTAGAACCTGCGTCCAATTAGCTTTCCCCAATAGCTCGTATGAGTGAACAGACAACTCACGCAAAGTCGAAGTCCTCAATACCGAATCTACTATACTTGATCTCGAGCTTCTTGTACATGGGCGGGACCTCGAATTGCCTCTTCGAATCGTCACCATACATCATCTTGCTTTCGGCACTTGCATCGGAGCCTCTCGCGTTCCTATTGCGAGCCTGCTGACTTAGAAACTTGGGTGCCGGTACGATTCCCGTGTTTTCAGCTCCTCTGGTTCTCTCGACGTAGTTCCGTGGATGTCTCTTGTGGAATGGCGCATATCCAGAGACTGATGTTGCCGCCAGAGTGTCCGGGTCAATGCGCTGTTGAGGCTGCTTAGGCACTTCGAATATCATGTGCGGATCCCAGTTCGACAGCAGTGGCTCGTTGAAATACGGCATACCGATCATGTTCAATGGTCTCTACCAGTCTTAGCAGTCATATCGTCACGGGAACAGAATACCCACGTGTTTTCACCAATCGGGACCACCGTTCGAGTTGGTGGATCTGGCCATTCGACCGGGTTTCCGAACTCTGTGAAGTTCCTCTTTCCCATCGAGCTCCACATCTGCACGATTCCCTCGGCATCCATTATCGACAAGACGTCACCGCTCGGCGAGAGGTCCATAGCTGTCACGAAGGTGTTGACACTAGCATTATAGATCTTCATAGCACTCGGATTCATCACATCCACCACTTGAAACTGCCCACTGCTCGAGCCGATGATAGCGGCGGCAGTCATCTTTGGGTGCATTCGGATGAAAGAGGCGGCCGGGAACGAGACCGGTGGCAGGGCCTTTTGCATTCGGAGATCGAAAAGCTTGACGAGAGGATCGACGATAAAATTTCCGTGTCTAATACCAGCCCACACACATCAGCATCCGCCACCACCACCACCACCACCACCACCATCATCCCCATAGATAATCACCTCAAATTATAGCCGCATGTAATGAGAACATTATCGTGTGTATCCATATCCAATATTGTTCCGTTATGGACGTGATCGAACTGCTTGACGACTTTGAACGAGTTCATATCCAGCAAGCGGATATGGCCTTTCGACGAACCGGTGATGATGTGCCTCGAGCTTCGCTTCATGACTTTCACGTCCTCGTCCGACGATATCTACACAGCCAGTCAGCATCTACACACACTCACACCCGTCCATCGCGCACACACACACACACACCTCCGTTCCCACAGTCCCTCTCTCCAGATTAATCGTATACATCTGGAGCTGACCGCCTCCAACCAAGATCTCGGACGTCCCCCGACTCGTAAACGCCATGCTCGTCAAATTCATAAACCTTTCATCTCTTGCGCGCACAATCACCATCAGCAACCGTGCACCCGTAGCCCTCCAGGAAAGAAAGACTGACTGTAGATGCCACGACGCCGGGCCACCACGCGTCGACATATGCAGACTCTTCGCCGCGAGCGATACGACACCGCGGTCGGCGAATAGTAGCTGTCTGACGGGGCGCTCGGCGGGAATCAAAGAGTTGTGACCGCGATAGCTCGTGTATCGTCGCAGCTCGACACCATTGAACGACGAGACATAGCCCTGCTCTACTCAGCACTCCACATCCCGCAGATACTCCCCCATGTCCTAGTGTACCTGATCGGTCCCCAACCAAAGTAACTCCGCGTTCGTGTCGAAGGCAAGTGCCGTCGCCTGGAGGGGCACTTGCCCGAGCTGTTGGAGCGGGGCAGCCCGGTGAATCTATATACGCGCACACACACATCAGGACACGGTTAGGAATCGCAAGCAAGCTCAAGGGAGGGGATAGGAAGGTACGAACCTCCTGCCAGTCGGTTTCCATCAAGCTATGACCGAGTCGAGTCCATGGAGGTCTTGACGGTGAATGAGAAGCTTTTGTGAAACACCAGAGATGCGGCTCGGTTGGATAAGCTACGCTAGCCGTGTGGGGGATGATGTCACGTGGAGGGAGCGGATCGGATCCCGAGAGGTTAAATTAAAGTGGAAGAGTCCAATGGACCAATTTCATGGAGATATCTGGGTATAAGACGAAGGCCAGGATAACAGAGTCAACAGTACAAAAGAATCCAACTATTTCCGAAAACGCCGCAATACAAAATACAAAGTGTTATGCTGTAGTTACTCATGCTCTCAATCCTTCTCTGAAGATGGTGTCGTTGGCACCGTCTCCGCCTCCTTCTCCTTCTCCTTGTCAACCTTCTTGACCTCCCTCTTCTTCTTGCCAAAGTACAAAGTCTTAAGCCGCCGTAGTTTCTGTAGCTTGCTGTTATCCTCGGCGTCCCGTTCTTCATTGGTCAGTTCGTGAGAGTGGGTGGAGGCAACCGAGGCTACACTATAGACACTCGCCGCTCCGGAAACTCCTCTTGATGGTTGTTTGAGGACACGCAGCATCGTGCACCATCCGGGCTCTTTACCTTGTGAAGCGGCGTTGACCCACGGACAATACTTCGCCCATTAGCTTCCCTTCCGGCCAAGCAATGCTCGAGGACTTACATCACGATGTTCCCCGACCAAGTCCAACCTGCAGACACTCGCCTCGTCCTCCTCCGTGCCATTCTCCGCGGTCTTCTTTCTAAAAAGCCACAGCCCAAGGCGTCGGAAGCATGCCGAGCACGACACCAGACTTGGAATCCCCGGATCGTCGTTCCTCCAACCAAACAGCGCTAGCATCGCTGCAGTCTCGAAAATTGGGCCCTCTTCCATGCATTCCGAGGGATAATGTAGCGCCGCCGGTTCGACATCCTCGGGGTATGAGATAGACGGCGGAATCTCATTCCTGATCTTGACCAACGTAGTATACCTCGCCGCAAACGCCGGTCGCGCAATCGACGCTTTCGAGAGGTTCAACCTATAAATAGTATCTGCGACCGATCAGCACCGCGCTCTCCCATAATCGAATCCCGCTATCAAACCTACCATCACACCCCTTCCTCCTCCATAAACAGCTCTCATCATGCTCCTCGACCACCATAGCGCCGTAGCGATCCACCAGCGCCCGGCCATCTTCAGTTTGCTCATCGTCGAGCTCGACGGCGACCAGCAGTTCCGCACGGCAGGTATTACATCTCACGCGGTTCTTATCGAAGCAGACCCATCCGCGGCGGGCCCACGCCACCTCATTCACCACCGTCGGTTTCGCACTCCACTTATCGACGAAGCGGTATGATTTCAGGCGGTCCAGGAATGCGTCGCGGTCCCACGGCGCGTACGTCCCATGCGCTTTGCTGTCTGTTGTGGTCGTGAGAACGGTCGAGCGTGTGGAGCGCACGGAGCCCGAGGGTGAGACTGCGCGGATACTGAATTTCGTGGGCGAGGTGATTTCGGCTTCGTCGACGCGCCGCTTTTTGGGGTCCACTGGGATGCGAGAGGATGTCCGTACAGTGAGCGTTGAGGAGGGAGTGGGCGAGATTGGTTCGGAGGTGGTATTGGCTGCCACCGCTGTTGCGGTAGTAGTGGTGGTCACGGTCGGCGCCGGCTTCGGCGCGGCATTCATGAGCTTGTCCCATTTTCGTTTGGTCGAGAATAGCATTATGATGTCGGGAACGAAGAGGTTGTAAAAATTACGGAGAAGAGTAACGCAGGGCTGAAGACGATATAGCAGGAGGCGCCGGGAGAAGGGGCTGAGCTGCGTGTGTTGGCTGCGGAATGGTGTGTTGACATTTCCGTGTGTCTCAAGCGAAGAACGAACTTCTTTTGGTTTCCCATTGTTGTTGTGGTGGCTGTGATGTCGGATAGATAAGGGTGATTGATTGATAAGATGGATTAGATAGAAAGTTTCATCTGATAGCGGGTCCTTGTCTGCAGAAGAATCCCCCGCCATAAACAACCCCGCCATTGTGCCAATTCCATAGCCCAATCACCCACCATACGTCTACTCCGTCTTCTCCGCCGGTTTCCTAGCTTCGCCAGATCAATGTCATTCTACGCCCACGAACGCCGAATCGCCGAGCTGGCATGCCGGCGCGCATCTCTTCTCACCGACAGTGTCTACCACTCGCAGGTTAAGGGCACCGTCACCAAGGAGGACAAATCTCCCGTAACCAGTCTGTGAGCCCAATGTACGGCTAGCCTTACCGCATTCCTTACTAACCACTCGCAGTCGCGGACTTTGGCGCACAATCCATCGTAATTGGCGCCGTCCTGCACGCCTTCCCCAACGATGTCGTAGTCGGCGAAGAAGACGCCGACGTGCTACGACAAGACTCGCATACCCGTGACCTCGTCTGGAATCTTGCGCGGAAAGCGGTCGAGGACAGCACGGAGCTCTCGGGCGACATCGGCAGTATCAAGGATGCTGAGGAGATGATGTCGCTGATTGACCGCGGCAACAGCATGGGAGGGAACAAGGGCCGTTTGTGACCCTCTTCCCCAGACCAGAGCGGGGGTGAATACTGATACCTAGATGGGCTGCAGGCATCTGGGCGCTGGATCCTATAGACGGGACCAAGGGCTTCCTCCGCGGTGACCAGTACGCCGTGTGTCTGGCACTAATGGTGGATGGGGAGGTAGTAACCGGGGCGCTGGCGTGTCCCAACCTTCTCGTGGACCCGTCCAACCCCTCGGGCCCCCGGGGCGTCCTCTTCTCCGTCACCAAGGGCGAGGGCTCAACGATGAAGCCCCTCTCCTCACCGCTCTCCGCCGAGGGTGTACCCGTGCACATGAACGCGCTCACAGACATCACCGCCGCCAGCACGTGCGAGGGCGTCGAGGCGGGGCACTCGTCGCACAGCCAGCAGGCGAACATAGTTGCGGCGCTCGGGATCACGAAACCCAGCGTGCGAATGGATTCGCAGGCGAAGTATGGCAGCATCGCGCGCGGCGATGGCGATGTCTACCTGCGCCTGCCCACCTCGAAGACGTATCAGGAGAAGATCTGGGATCATGCCGTGGGCAAGCTGCTGGTTGAGGAGGCCGGCGGAATTGTCACGGATGCGTACGGCAAGCCACTGGATTTCTCGATTGGACGCACGCTGTCGGCGAATAAAGGGGTTGTTGCCGCGCCGAAGGGGTTGCATGCCGTTGTGATCAAGGCGGTGAGGGGGGAGTTGGAGAAGGCTGAGGCGGCGTTGTAATCGAATGACTAGGTGTGTATGTACATATCTACCTATTCATGACGAGAGGATAAGTATCCAATACTATCCAGACAAGGAAAGCTTCCGGTCGTCTTGCAAGGAGGAAATCGCGACATCATGAAGGCTAGATACTCATGCTAGATCACTCGAGGTTTGAGTGACACCCCGCGACATCGCGTAAAAATACCCGGGCTTGCCCCTCGCTTACCAGCTTAACCGAAGACAACCTTAAACCAGGCTCACACATTCACGATTCACAATTCACGAAGAAGATTCCATCTGTAGAAGACAAGTCACAAGTTCCATTGCTCCTAATCCCTAGCTACAGTCAAGTACAGACAGGCAGGCAGAGAAACCCCATTTTACTTCAGCGGGTGCGAATTAGCGTACTCGTCGCTGGCAGTCACGAGCTCCTCCTCCTTGTGCAGGTCAAACACATCGTAGCCCCACTCGATGGGGTCGTTGTACCGCTGGTTCTTGTCGAGACTGTCCAGCTTCTTCTTTGCCTCTTCTGAGAGCACGATTGCTATTCTTCCGTCAGTATTTGAAGTAGAGGTAATGGGGATGGAAATCGTACGCTTGAAGTTGCTGGCGATTCTGTCGGCGTGTACACTCTTCGGCACAACACTTGTCCCCCTAGCCACAGCCCACGCAATCAACACCTGCGCCACACTCGTGCCCGCCTCCTCGGCGATAGCCTTGATAGCCGGATCGTCCAGGACTCTAGCCTTGCCGTAGATGTTGTTTCCCAGCGGCGAGTAGGCAGTAACATGAATACCCTTCTCCTTGAGGTACGCCATAAGCTCGTGCTGCTGCAGCCAGGGATGAGCCTCGATCTGGTTGACGGCAGGCGTGACCTTCGCGGTCTGCAGCAGCTCCTCGATGCGCCTCTTATTAAAGTTACTGATCCCAATAGCCTTGACCTTGCCCGTCGCCAGGAGGTCCTCCATGGCCTTCCACGTCTCAGCGATGGGGATATCGGCCAGCGCGATCTTGCCCGTGGCGTCCTGCGGGAACCGGTTCGCGCCCGACGCGAAGTTCACCGGCCAGTGGATCAGGTACAGGTCTAGGTAGGACGTGCCGAGGTTCTTGAGCGACTCCTCGAGCGCCAGCGGAACGTCCGCTGCTAGTCGGCTGTTGTTCCATAGCTTGCTCGTGAGGAATATCTCCTCCCGCGGAACGCCGGAGTCTTTGATTCCGGCGCCGACTTCGGCTTCGTTCTCGTAGATGGCGGCGGCGTCGCTGGTGGGGTGTCAGTTTGTGCTTGTTTATGGCTGGTGGAAATGGGGGAGAGGGGGGGAGGGGGGAGGAGGGGCAATACATGTGGCGGTATCCAGCCAGCAGAGCGGCCTTGACGGCCTCCCGGACCTCTCCGGGAGCACTGAGCCAGGTGCCGAGTCCCACGGCGGGGATCTTCGCACCGGTGTTGAGGGTGATGGAGGCGGAGTAAGTCGAAGCCATTGCTAACTATGCGGTATTGTGTTTCTGTTCGCTGAACTGTAGAATAGAATATGAATCCATCTCCGCTCGATGGGGCACTTTATATATAGCGATGGATGGCGGGGCGAGGGGTTGCAAGTTGCAACTTAGGCTTGCCTGCCCCGCGCCGCAGGCTGCAAGTCTGTTTAGCCGGTGCGGTGCTCGCTCGGTGTAAGTGCCACCGGCACTACTGCGTGTCGGAGCAATATGCGACGGGGATAGGTAGGAACCTTGTGCGAGCACGGCGCGGAAAAACGTGCGGCCGGCTGCGGGCCGGGCCAGAGATCAGCGAGAACCTTGGTTGTCGCTTTGTCGCTGCTGCGGTCTTCGGCGTCTCCGTTTGTACATATGTGTCTGTACAAGACGGGGATCAGTGCTCCGCCCTTGCGATGAGGCACTTCCGTGGGGTATGTTCTTGGATCGCGGTTCTGAATGGGAATATCTGCAACATTGTTCCGGTGTGGTGTGGGAGCTCGGGAGTGCCGCAGAGGCCGTCCTGCTTGGCGAGTGGATCAGAAACCTCTGGGAATTGGAACATCTTCCAGCGTTTCCAGCCACTTGGCGATGAGTTGCTGCAGAATTTTTCCGATGGACACCGGGCGGTAGGAATACCCAGGGCGTGGGTGAAGATCGTCCTGCATGGGATGCTCCGAAAGTGCAAATATCACTCACCACTGGCCAGTGGGGATCTATGCCGTCACTGCCCATTAGGACACGATTGCCACGGCTAAGTACGGATAAACCAAAGTACGTAGCAGCAGGACGACACAAGTTGGATTGATACCGGTATGAGCACGCCAAACGGCATTTCAGAATTCCATTCACCAGCAACAACCAAGTTACGCGAACCAATTGACACGTATGTAATCGTAAACCCATTCATTTCACCAAACCAGTAATCCTGTACAAAACCCCAGAAATCTAGAAGCAAACCACACGCAACCACACGCATCCACAGAATCCAATCCGATACCAATACAAATCTCCGGAACAACACAAAACAAAACAAAAAAAACAGACCCAAACACTGCACTTAGTACACCTCCAAAACGTACCTGCCATCCTCCTTCAGCTGCTCCATAGCGTGTCCAACATCGACCTTCTGTCCCTTGGCCACAGCGTGCTCTTTGATCGCCTCCTCCAGGACGGCGGCAACATCAGGAACGGGCCAGGTAGGACCACACAGGTAGAAGCTACCCTCCTGCTCGAGGTACGCCTCACGGATCTCGACCAGGTTTTGCCGCATGCGATCCTGGATGTAGATCTTCTCCTTCTGGTCACGTGAGAACGCGCAGCCCAGGAGGGTGACAACACCAGCGTCGACGTACGCCTCCCACTCCTCTCCGTACAGGTACTCCTGGCTCTTGTGGCGCGAACCCATGTACAGCAGGGCGGGGCCGATCTCGAGACCCTGCTCCTGCTGCCAGGCACGGTGCTGGACGAAGGCGCGGAAGGGCGCAAGACCAGTTCCCAGTCCGGCCATGATCAGGGGTGCGGTCGACTGTGTGGGGAGCTTCATCACCGAGGGCTTGACGGAGACGACAATCTCGGCGCCGATAGAAAGGCGGGAGAGGAAGCGGGTGGCGTGTCCCCAACGGTCGCGGCCGCGGGGGTCGGTCCAGTTCACGGCAACGATCAGGAGGTGGACGGCGTTGGGGTGGGCCTTCTGCGAGGAGGCGATAGAGTATTCGCGGCGCTTGAGGGGTGCAACGATCTTAACGAGGTCGGGGAACGCGGGGTGTGCGGAGGGGTGGTCGAGGAGGAGGTCGGCGAAGGTGACGAAGTCCACTTCGGCGTTGCGCTTGAAGTCGGCGGCGCCCTCGGGGGCGGCGACAGCAAGGAGAGCCTTCTTCTCGTCGGCATCGGTGGCGAACTCAGCGAGAGCTTCGTAGAACTTCTTCGGAGGCTTACCGAAGATGTCTACGTTCTGCTGCAGCGCCTGGAACACGGTGCGGACCTCAAGGATCTCAGGGTCGTCACGGGAAGGAACCTCAACCAGGTCGTCAGCGTTGAGACCGTAGGCCGCGATGAACTCGTTGACGTCGCCGGTGTCGTTTTGGGAATGGATTCCGAGAGCCTCTCCGATATCGTAGGTGAGACCGGTTCCAGTGAGGTCGAACTCAATGTGGAAGATGTTGCGGTCGTACGAGGCGGGAGTGAGACGCTTGTTCTCTTGGACCTTGACGATGAAGTTGTTGACGCCGAGGTCGGGGCGGAGGGAGGACTTGACGCTGTAGGCCTCCTTGAAGGAGAGTGCCTGGGCGGCAGACTGAGTTGACTTGAGAATCGATGGGGGCTCCTCATAGTGCTTCTCATCGTTGACGGTGAAGGAGTTGGCCTTGGGGATGGTTGCGAGGACAGCAACCTCACCTTCGGCGACAAAGTCGGCCCACTCCTTAGCGACCTCGACCTTAATCAGAGCTTTCTCGACGGCAGCAGCAGCGGCGTGAACAGCCTCCGAATCCTGGTTGAAGGTGGAGAGCTTTATGAGGGAGGCATGGATGCCCGCGGCCTTCAAGAAGGCGAGCTGCACCAACGCATTCTCGACGGCAGGAGAGACGGACTCGCCGGCAGCCTCAACATCGAGGAGAAGCAGGTTAATGTTCTTCTTGACGATCTGCTTGCGGAAAGGTGCCGGGAGCTTCTTCTCGATGTCCTCGGTCTTGATGGTAGCCTTGACGATGACAGTTCCTCCAATCTTGGTGGTGGCCGCGACATCGTAACTCTTCAGGAGCTGGAGGTCACCGACAAACGAGAGATCAGCACCCTCGACGTGGAAAGGCGCGTCAACAGCCTTGTTGCTGATGCGGATCTCGCTCTGTAATGTGCCGGCGATGGCAAAGTTGTCGTACACCGCTGAGTAGGAAACAGAGCTGTTTCCGCCGGCAAGGACCTTGGCGACGACGGCCGCCGCGGGGGCTGATGACGCGTCGTCACCGTTCCAGAAAGTGTACTGGCGAGCGGTGGAGTCCTCTGCCAAAGTCACGAACGAGTCCAGGGTGGTGGCCTCGGCGGTCAAAGCATCCTCGGGAATAGCGATCGAGACGGTGGGCTTGCGCGCAATCTGGTCGAAGATCCAGGCGAACTCCTTTGGCGACCAGGTGTGCTCGCGGGCGTACTTGACGTCGACGATCGGGGGAGCAAGGTTCCATACATCGGACATGGTGATGGCGGCAACGACATCGGTGAAGAGTGCTGAGCTCACGGTGGTATCGTTGACTGCAAGCTCGTTGAGGACTTGGCCCAAGACGGCGACACGCTTGACGCTCTTGGGGAGCACCTCGAGGAACGCGGTCTCGCAGAAGGGCCTGTAAACACGGACAGCAATCACACCAACCTTCTCACCGCCCTTGGCCAGAGAAGCCGCGATCTGGGTGGCCAGGGAAGACTCGACGGATCCGAAAACAACCAAAACCGCATCCGGCTCCTCGTGTCCCTCGTACTCGAAGAAGCTGTAGGCGGTTCCAAGCTCCGCATTGAGACTGCGGAGGATCTTGTTCATCCTGGTGGCCTGGTCCTTCTTGCCGTCCTGCTTCTCGCCAGAGATGGACTCGAACACACCCTGGAGTCCGGTCTGGTCGAGAACGTCCACAACCTTGGTGGTCTCCCGGGCAACCCTGACACCGTCGTAAATGTGGACGGTAGGAAGCACAGTTGCGGCCAAAGTCGCGAACAGGGCCATGTGCTGCGCCTCGTAGGGGGAGAAGCTCGAGATCAATCCCGCGCCGGTCTCCTGGGCAACAGTGACAGCGGTAACGTAGTCGGAAACCAGCTTTCCGGAAGAGACCTCGTAGTCGACGGCGGCTACGTGCGCCACAAACGGCGAGGACATGGAATAGATCAGCGCAAGCTGGTCGATGGCCGAGCGCATCGAGGTCAGGGTCGCGCTCGACGCAATGATGCTCTGCGCAACCTCCTTCTTCGCCGTAGTGTCCGAGCCGAAGATGTAACCCAAGAGCACATTGGCAGCGCCTAACCGGGTCTCCATGGGCTCGACAGATGTGACATTTCCGCGTCCGTTGGCCTGGCCCTTGGAAGACCACAGCTTCACGGCATCGTCGAGGTTGAAGGTCTCGGGGGAGTAGGTGAAGAGGCGGTCAGAGAGGGTGTAGGCAACCTGCTCGACGAGAGTCTGTGCCGTCGTGTATCCGGTGCCGTTTATGCTGCCGATGCTCGCGGGAATGCCGAAGGGAAAGACCGACGAGATCTTCTCTACCGGTGTCTCGACGCCATTGGGGTGCTTCTCGGTCTCCTTCAGTGCCTCCTCTTGCAGCTGAAACTGAGATACTGGTGGAGTTCCGGCTTCTGAGTGAGGCATGACGTCTTGAAAGAGAATGTGGGAGGGAGGATTCAAGGCGGCGAGGGAGGTGAAAGAGGAGGAGCGGTAGAGAGGAGGAGGGGGAGGGAGGGAGTCTACACCGGAGGGAGCCAGCTTAAGGAGGAGGAGAGAGCTTAGCAGGCGTACGGGGAGAGGGATTGAATATGTTTTTCTGGGACCTAAAACCACGTCCTTAAGAAAAAGTTTGCTAGGCTCCGGCGGCGGCGCGTTGTCCAGTTTTTTTTTTTTTCTTTGCCGCAGAAGCAGAAGCTGTATGTGTATGTAGGGGGGAGAAGAGTGCAGATGAGCTTAGCCATCTCCCAGAGGTCATTTTGTTTTGCTTTTGCCGAAGATTCCCCTTCCCCAGAGTCGATCTTCGTTTGCTTTGTAAAGCTGTTATGTCAAAGCTGGAGAAAAAATGGCGAGATCCCGGCCGTGGTTGAGCACGCCATCGCCCCCTACAAAAACGCAACTTCAGCGCGCATCTGATTGGCGGGTAAACGCCGGTTAAATGGCGTGCAGCGGATGGTCAGGGTCCTTGCCGAACTCCGATGTGGTTGTCCCGAGGAATAAGCGCAGGCCTCTTAGCGACGCTGACAACGCTGCGAGTGATTGAAATACTTACTCGTCTGTTGTCAGGTTTGAGATGGAACTTCTTTCTCGGTATGCACCCGTTCGTGATACCCCATTCGCGTCTCGAACTGTCTTACTGTCTTAGGATCGCAGGCATAGCCCATTTCAATACAGATTCCTCCCAGCTGAGACGACGAGTAGGTACGGGAGCCGCGGGTAACAAAGGCATCGAGACGTGCTTTCTCTGCGGCGTCGAAGATCGAGGGTATACCGGATCTTTTTAGATTCGAAGGAGCAGTGCCGTACTGGTGAGAACGCTGATAAATTCTTGAGGCGGGCTTTTCTCTACTCGTTCGTCCCGAGTCGTTTCTTGGTGACTGACACCTTCCGGTATTGATACCGGATCGTGGACTCTGCTTTCGTGCAACGGATGGACTTCGTATGTATAACGACCAAATGTTCGAATAACAGACTTCACAGCGCCAGAATCCGCACGACGACGATGGCGGGTGGCGGTGTTGAATTCGCCTTCTGTACGACACATACAAGCCGAATATGTATTCGAGAATGTCACCATTACATCATCAACCCGACCACCCGGCCACGCATCCACCCAGCCATGGCGCTTAAGGAGGTGCACCACTTATGTAATTCTAGGTATTCGATACCCGCCGCGGCAGATTAGTTACCTGCTTGAGGCGTCAGACGAGCCAACGTCAGTTACTTGAGAGGACATATGTAATACTCGAACTAAGTAGCTGCAGGACGGGCCGGGACCCCAAGTTCCAACGTGCTGATTAAAGGGCTACCTATGCGGCGAGCTGGCGGTTCTAGTCGTTTAGCTCGCTATCAAGACCACTGCTATGTACCTACCACCTATGCAAATCGATCTCCAAGATCGATCACTCGAGTTAGCTCTTTCGCCGGATTTTTTGAAGAGTGAATACGGCATGTACATCCATCTGGAGGAGGGCGTACGGCTTCCCCAGACGTGTATACGGTACTACATAGTGCCATATACTATTCCCAGCCACGGCTCAGCAATATGCGCTCAAAGGCAACTCGATCATTGTTTTGTCACTCGTATTTAGCCGTAACCTCAGGTTTGGCCGAATCCCGATTTATTCAGATGTCTGACGTTCTAGGTAGCAAATGACCCGCTATAGATAATTGCTTTCAGATAAGCTAGATAATAAGTAGGTATCCCACATCCATCCCCAGCGTCCCCCACTACCCCTCACGAATCCACTCAACATATCTCTCATGGCCCGACAAATGTGCCAACTCCTGGAGCCCCAGCTGTTTCAGCACCTGATCCTTTCCCCTCTTCGTATCCAACTTGAACGGGGTAGCCTCCACGATCCTCCCCGCATCGCGCATTTGCATACCCGCGCGCGCAGCCGCCTCGCGGAACTCATGTTTGCGTATGTACGCTGCCCACAGCTTGTCGTTGTCCCGGAACAGGCTTTGCTGGGCCGTGTACCGCACCACTTGCGGATCGTACCTGCCGCGCAGGGGGCGCATGGTGTCGCGGAGCAGATTCCTGGCGGCACGGGCCTCGGCGGCGTTGAGCTGCGTGTTTATTGCGCTGGCGTGGTAGTTGAGGAAGAGGCTTAGGAGTGTGGCGTGGGGGTTTTCGGAGGGGAGTTTTAGTAGTGGGCCGAGGAGGGAAAGTGTGTCCGGGAGCCCAACCCAGCAGAGGTCGGTGATGTTCGAGACGTCGATGCGGTCGAAGCGCGTGAGGCCGTGCTTTTTGCGAGAATCAGCGAGGGCGGGTGGGAGCTTGCGCGCATCGACGGTGAGGAGCGTGAAGTTGATGGTGCCCTGCTGCAGCCGCGTCGAGAAGGTCGTGAAGTGATCCAGCAGGTGGAAGAATAGCGCTCCGTACGTGTCGTTCTTCGGAACATCGTGGGCGGCGCCGGTGGCGAGGACAGAGGGGACGTCCCAGCTGCTCAGGGGTTCCATGCAGTCGTTGAGGAGCCAGCCGCTGCCGTGGATGTCATGGAGAGTTCTGATCAGCTCCGTTAGTTGGAGTTCGTCAGTAGATCAGGAAGCGACAGACATATTGGTCTCCGTAAACTTGCTCTTATCCGCCCCAAAGGGGAGTAACAAGCCATCCGTACGAGCCCGCATCATCGGCAATCTCGAATGCGGAGGAATAACAACAAGATGTCTCTCACGGTTATCAAGCCGATCCGAACTCATCATGACAGCATTCCTGCTCCTCTCAGCCTCCTCTGGTCCCAGCCGAAACTCCAAGATACCGAACAACTCGCTCCAGTACGACCTCGGCATCACGGCATGCAGCTTCGATTTTTTGCCCAACGTGAGCGTCGTAGAGAGCAGCACTGTTCCCGCAGCCCCGGGCGCTTTAGACATGTGTGTTTTGATTTTCTGGAGCTGCTCGGAAAAGCAGTGAAGCAGTGATTCGAGGGCCACGGCTGGCAGCTTGGCGGAATACCAGAGGTGGATTGCCATCTCTGCCGACTCGGCGGGGGAGAAGGCCGCGAACGTGAGTAGCAACAGGAGATTCCGCAGCGTGATGTGCATGTCGCGGTCGTTGATCACAACATTGATCGGCTTCGGGTAGGCCTCGGGCAGGCTGTTGATGGTGACGATGACGTTCCTGAGATCTCCAGACGCTGCATCCGTCAGTGAAGCACTCGCACCACCACCACCAAACCAGCCGCTGCTTGCTCACCAGCGAACATTAGATCCAAGGGCTTCCCCCACTGCGTCCCCTCGTTCTTCTCGAGCTTTACATGATCGAAAGCCGGCGTATTGCCCCAAAGGTATTTGTTCAACCCGCATGTTTCATGTATCGATTCATTCTCACCCACGATAAACGTGGGCGTACGACCGCTAGTAAACCATTCAGGATCCCAGGAATCCTTGTGGAGCTTCGACTTGCAGTCGGGCTTGTGGGTTGGCCAGTGCGCGGTTTGGCAGGGCTTGCCACAGTACTGTTGGAAACAGTCAGCACCGGATAATGTTTCTGCGAGGGGGTTGTGCCAATGAGGGGGGCATGGAATACCTTTACGAGCTGACATCCCCCGCAGGCACTCTTTGCGCGGTTGCTGCAGGAAGCAGTGTTGGCGCACAGCAGGGCGACGCTGGGTCCGGGGAGATCCAGAGGAGTTGGTGAGGCCATGGCGGGTAGATTTGTGTAGTATGTAGATACTGGGACGACGGTTGGAGATTGGGTGTGTACTTATAGCAGGCAGGTTACTTTACCCCTCTCGGTGGTAGTGATTGCTTCCGCATTCCGCAGCCTTTGTTGACCAATAAGCAGTGATTGGATAGTTGCAGCATACTGCACTCCCAATGTGTAGTATCCAGCAGATTTTCTTTGTACGGGAAGCGGTGGCGTAGACGCGCATACAGCTCCCAGCCGGGAGCTGGACCGCAGTTATGTATAGTACATTCTCCGCAGCGACGTTCCGCAGCTGGAGGCGCCGGCCCACTGCATCATGCCAGAAGTGAAACATCCGCTGGCAGTGACTAGCGGCTTGCAGTGTTGCACAAACGATCTACCCGCATGACGGTCCGCTCCAATTGGAGATCGATGTTTGTTTTTCGGACCGGCGAAGGGCGGCGGTGTCGAGAACGGAAGGTGAGAAGACCCTGAGGGCACTAGCGTTGGGCGAGTGCGAGAGGCAGTAATCGAGATGTGTATGTAGAGGTGTGGATGGCTTGGGAGGAAATGGAGGCCGGAATTAATGTGAGGTCAAGTTGTAAGGCTGCGCGTGGCGGGTCAAATGTAGAACTGGAGACGGGTGACCGATGCTGACTACCATATCGAATGATAGCAGCATGTAAAGATGAGGTACGGTAAGAGGAATAATATAAGTACTGAGTTGGGAATGGAGATTGATACAATACAGATCAAGCAACAGGGAATAGTTAGCAGAAACAACCACCAAAAGACGTATTCCGTTTCCAATGACCCCATGTAGCAATCAGCTCGCCGTATCGAATTCGCCCGTCTCGTCCAATCGATCGAATTCAACAGTCCCATGGCCATTTGAACGGTAAGCCGAAGGACGAAGGCCGTGACCTGGGGTGGCCGTCGAGGGCCAATTCTATGGGCCGATATGTTAAGTGAGTGAAGGAAGGTAGATGTGACAGTGTGGTTGCTATCATTGCCCTCACGACAGTGAATGGATTGTTGTAGGTAGACGGCCACTCTGCTGCAATCATAGATAATCACCCGCATCTAGCCCCATGTGCAATTTTGTCAACTGAGAATTGTTAAGCTAGATATAGAAGCTGAACGCCTCCGGTGAGGGGTTGCACCAGGCATAGATGCAAGCAATAGTCATGAAACTACTGCCCAGTAGTCAGTAACTTACCGTACTCCATTGAGCTCCGGGCATAGTTACAGCGGTCGTTGGAAGAGAGCTGAAGCCTGGAGAAGGTGGGCTTGCTTGTGTAGTTGGATTTGGAAAGACTGGGTGAAAAGAGGACAATGAAGGGTACTGTACGATGGAGAGTAGAGGGTATAGGAATTGTGAGGGCAAGGCGGAAGGAGGTAGGGGATGGGCTAGGGAAGCTAAGTAAATGATACGGTGAGTCCGGTGGTGGAGCGGGGTTTGAAGTGCAGCACGCGAAGTGAAGATGAAGATATATGAACTCCTACAAATTTTATACATAAACTCATGTCAGCCATAACATACACACACCATAACATCATACCAAATCCATAACATCATACCAAATCCATAACATCATCGATCACGCCGCAACCATAACTCCAAGCTCCATCTTACAGCAAAATAACCCTCACAATCTCACACAGGACTCTGTTCGACCTTGCACTTCTCGCCGCTACTCGATCCTCCCGTGGTAAGATGCAACTGCCCGAAATCCTCCGTCTCCGTCTCCCCCTCCTCCTCCTCGGGTGGACCTCCCTGCATCCCCGGCTCAACGATCGGATCCTCATCACGGTACCACTTATACACCAGGGAGATGAAATCAAACACCGGGCCGAGCAGGGTCGCAATGGCGAGCATCTGGCCAAAGGTCCAATCGGCCTCCCCGGCGGTGACCTTCGACTTGGACTTCGTGATAATGCTCTCGATCCAGACGACAAAGTACGCCCAGAACGCAAAGATGAGGAGCATGAGCGCCCTATCGATGCCAGTCTTGAACGCCTGCCGCTTCTCCCACAAATTCTTTGTGCATTTAGCGCGGGGGAAGGCGACGTATAGGAGCGTGAGCACGCTGAACACCATGAGCGTGATCGTGACGCCCATGAGCCCGCCGCGATCGATCCCGCGGCCGTTATACTGCGCGGTGGCTGCCCAGACCTCGGCATTGCACGCGCCGCCGAACGTATCCGCGTTCAGCACGAAGTAGAGCATCCACCCTTCGCAGGCGAGGCTCGCGATGACATACAGGGCCATCGTGGCGCGCTCGCTCGGGTTGCGCAGACAGCCGAAGAAGAACGGGACGAAGATCAGGAGGATGTAGAACATGAGGCAGATTGCGTGGAACAGCGAGAGCTGCTGCAGCCCGGACTGCACGATCGCTGTCATCACCATCGTTATCCCCGATATTCCCAGCGTGTTGCGGAATGAGTCGTGCAAAGCTTTGTAGTCGTCTCGCAAACGGTTCTTGCCGATCAGCCGCTTGAACAGCCGTGTGCGCATCCATGTCTGAAGCTGCTCGTCGCCGAGCATGTCGAGGAGGATCGCGAAAAGTGTCATCACGTATACTGAGATTCGAACCTATTCACCAAAACAGTACATCATCAGCATTTTTTTATTTCCTCTCTCTCTCTCTCTCTCTCTCTGCAAAGAAGGGGAGAAGGAAGGAACAAACCCCGATACCGGACACGTCCGGATTGCTGGTAATAACGCAAGGCTGTGTCGTCGACATTTCGAATATGTATATAGGATATTGGATGTGGATTTCTTTCGCTCGGTCGAACTGGCGGCCTTTGTGTGATAATATACCCCTCCAGTGTCTCGCTCGCGTGTATGTCGTGGTGCGCTGGTTGGCTGGCAGCCAGGCCGGCTCCGCGTCAACAAAACCTCGCATTGGTCCGTTGGTTGACATGCAGCCCACTACCGTACTCTAGTTGTCTAACTAACCAGAGACAATTTTTGGTGGCTGGTACTCCTCATCTACATACTCTACGCGATTCTGATATGATAACTATCGCGGTGTGCGGGGCAAGAGAAATCTTCCAGCTGAAGGGTCTCGGATGAACGCCAGCTTTGGGAAGGCACGCCGTGATGGGGTCTCAGATCTGCATATAATTCGCTGTGCTTCTGAGATACTGTACACACCTACATGGAGATACAGATGCCGATACGTTGGATTAAGGCTGTCGTTTGGACGTGCAGGGTGGGTAGGTGGGTAGGTGGGTGGCGATCGCATGATCGGCTCAAGGCAAGAGGGTGAGTGGACGACGACGAATCGACGCAGACATCCAAATTTCATCCGGCTTGTGTTATGGGGAGAGGGAGAGGGAGAGGTCGGCCCTGTGTGGGCGTCCCGGAGTCCGCCGATACGATACGGAACGCATGACGGCTGCTTTTCGCCGATCATGTGTTGTCACTCTGATCTTCAGTCCGAGCTCAAAGTGGTGTCGAAGAACTCTCGCGATTGGTGTAGGTATTTCTCCTTGGTACCAGGTGAGCTCTAGTTAGAGTACATCGTGCCGGTGCCCAGGCGGAGGGCGGGTGAAGTAGGTCATAGCTTGCTGCATCGAGCCAGTCATCTAGACTGTAGACAGGATGCCGTACGGAACCGGGACAGTGCGCTTCGCAATGGTCCCGATAGGCTCACGCGAATACCGGTAATGAAGAAGCGGCAAAAAGAACTTCCCGCGATCAAAATTTATTCTCACATAGCAGCCAAGTTCGCAGAAGAGCTCTCATTTTCAATATGGAGATCAGGAGAAAGAGAAACGCTAGGTAGAGCCACTACACAGGCGAGATCCACCACTTTGGTGGAAACAGCCTTGATGACAGGGTTTACCTCTGCATTGGGGATTCCTGAAACCGGATCATGCTTATTTGCTGGCGCTGGCGCTTGCTCGTACACACAAAGACAACAGCCACACACTCAACATGCCGCCACACCCGTAGTGCTCTAGAGGTTATCCGAGCCGAGTCGGTGACGTAGAATGCTCGCACGCAGACAGCTGTCGTCCTAACTGCGTCCCGAGTTCTCTGCAAAGCGTCATCGAGCTCATCGAGCTCAACAAGCCCCGACGCAGAAGACAGGTACACATTGAAGTAATTATTTTCTTACCCAGGGGACTTTCTTAATCTCCATGTAAAAGAGGCAAGTCGCAACAGATTCGAAACCGTTCATTCTATGTATATCGGGACGAGCATGAGCTAGGTTATTACATGTTGGCATCCATCGTGGCTTAGATGTGGCCGCTGACGACGCCTCGTTATGACCTTGGCCGACATGAACAAGCAAGCAAGATATATTTCCATCCAGCTTCCCTCCCTCCATCTCCACCCCGTCACATACACACACTTTACACCACAACCGCACTCCACCACCACCTCCTAATAACCACACGAACGAAACCATGTGCACCCCTTCCAGCACCGCCGCCTCGACCGCGCTCGTCAACCACAACGGAGAGAAGACACCGCTCACGGGCGCCACGAGCGTACTCGTTGGAAAGCCGCCGACGGCGGGCTGCTGGTGCGGCGACGATTGCAGCTGCTGCGTGTAACTACTCCCTCTCCGCACTCCTTCCATTCAACTCGAAGACATGTGCTGACTGCGACTTGCGCGCTGTAGGATTCCTTGTACCATCATGTAGCCGCGAATCGGAAGATTGGCTGAGGATGGAGGATGGTGAATCGGATGATTTGTCTTGTGATTTCTGGCCGGAGTTTTGTCATTTGATTTACTGTACAATGAATGGAGCAAGCGAGGTTTCTGTCTGTTTGATGCGATCCGGTGACGGTGTGAAATATGATGCGCGTTGTGCTCTGTGGACTACACATGGAATTCCTCTAGAAACGGGACGTGAACTTTCGCTGTAGACACCACATCCGTGACGGAAGTTGGACCCGCCCGTGATGATGATGCATATGGTTGGAGCAGCGATTCGCGCTGGCTCGCTATGTGGCGCTACTTCTGGCGGCGGTGAGGGGCCGTCCGCCTCGGTCGCACGGGACCGAATCGACAGGTGAACATCTCTAAAGCTTCCTCATTGACACTTCTGTTTCCTGCAGCTGCCGTGTCCGGCCCGCCTTGTCCGCCCCATACGCCACAGCGCCACACCAGTGATGACGCCACAGTGACGCCTCTCCAATTACTTTCCGGCCTTCGCTCTCCAGGGTTAGCCAGCCTGCGGCCTGCGGCGGTCGAAGCTCGCGCACGGGAGCTCCGAGCTCCATCCTCGTGACGGATCTGAGTCCGCACGAAGACACCAGTAGTGTAGAATAGCTACCATAGAAGAACCCGTGAATGCCCTCCAGAGTCCACACGCTTGTTTTTCAAAGCCCATACTGCACTTTGCCCGTCGGCAGTTGTGTGTAAAGCCTGTCCTCCGTTCCACCCCTCACGCCTCTTGATCTCTCCTGCCAAGGGATACTACATCCGTTACTCTACACGTCATCCATCCATCTCAACCCACGTTTCGGTGCGTCCAGAGAGTGCATGCAAGCAGAAAGAAGCGGCAGACTGACTGACACAGACAGAACCCACGACCAGCCCTCCCTCTTTCCTTCTGTCGGCCACTTCGTTTCCCATTTCCAACAGAGTCCATCGCGAGCGACGCCGACCGACCGACCGACCGACTGACCGATCTCCTTGTACCCCTTCAACTCGCGCACTCGTTCGAAAGACCTCCTCACACGCGCGTCGGCTACCCCAACCACCTCCAGCTGCTGTACGGGCGATCTCCCGCGATGTCGCCGAAGCGCCCCCCAGCGCGCTTTCGGAATCCGTTCTTTTCGATATCATCATCACTACTACTGCTGTTCTGCTTTGCGCTCGCGATAACGAGTGTCGCTGCGACGAAGCCGCCCGAAAACGACGATGGTTCGGTTACAAAGACTCACAAGGCGGGATACTGCGCAATGCGGGGACAGGTACGGACAATCTCCACCGCAAACAACGAACTACAGCGACAATCACGTGTGCGAGCAGTTCAGCTAACTATTTGTTTCGTTTGCACTTGCAGGAGAAGAAATCCTTCTTTGGAGGACAGCTCCCGGTCTCGTACAACGGTCCTGCGGAGCCGCCGACGGCAGCGGTGAGGCAACAGCTGGTGGATCTGTGTGGAGCCAAGTGGAGCGAAGGAAACGTCTGTTGTGACGGCGATCAGGTAACGTTTCACGCCCATAGGTGATTTTGCGACACCGATCGACTGACCAATCTCACCACAGATTTCGAACCTCGGGTCGAACCTCAGGCGTGCCGAAGCTCTGATCGCCTCTTGCCCCGCCTGCAAGGTCAACTTCTTCGATCTGTTCTGCACGTTCACCTGCTCGCCCGACCAGTCGCTGTTCTTGAACATCACGGAAACGGATACCGCGAGCTCCGGGAAGAAGCTGGTGTCGGAGATCGACTACTTCGTCTCGCCGACGTTTGGCGAGGGCTTTTACGACTCGTGCAAGGACCTCAAGTTCTCGGCGACCAATGGCAACGTGATGGATCTGATTGGCGGCGGCGCAAAGAACTGGGGCGACTTCCTCAAGTTTTTGGGAAAGAAGAATCCGCCTTTTGGATCACCGTTTCAGATCAACTTCCCGCCGAAGAATGAGACTGGTAGGGACATGAAGGTCATGCATAATGTTCCGAAGAAGTGCAACGATGAGGATGTTGCCTACCGCTGCGCCTGCATGGACTGTCCCGCCGTCTGTCCCATCCTACCAGATGTCGACGAGATCAAGGTGTGCAAGGTTGGCGCGCTTCCGTGCTGGAGCTTCGCGGTTATCATCATCTACTGTGTCGGCTTGATGCTCCTTGGAGTCTACTTGGCCTTCACTGAGGGTGTCCGGTACCGCAACAGGAGGAGAGAAAACCAGAGGCTGTTGCGAGATTCGGATCCCGAGCTCAGCGATGACGACGATGAAGGCGGAGTGTCTGGTGCCGGCTTGTCGCCGGAACGCTACCGCAGGAGATATGCCCTTGATGTGTACCTGGAGTCGATATTCTCGCGCATTGGAGGCTGCAGCGCGAAATTCCCTGCCGCGACCATCGGCATCTCGATCCTCATTGTCGGTTTGCTCAGCTTGGGCTGGCTCAACTTTAGCGTGGAGACGGACCCAGTGCGTCTCTGGGTAAGCCCGAGCTCGGATGCCGCGAAGGAGAAACAGTTTTTTGACGACAATTTTGGACCGTTTTTCCGAACGCAACAAGCGTTCTTGATCAACGATACGACGGAGGCTGGATCTTCGCCTGTTCTGAGTTATGAGACTCTAGGCTGGTGGTTCGATGTGGAGCAGAGAGTGCGGCGGCTCAAGAGTCTGGAGCATGGCGTCACCCTGGAGGATGTCTGTCTCAATCCGACCGGCGAGGCGTGCGTCGTCCAGAGTGTTACGGCGTACTTCCACGGCAACTTTTGGGAGCTGAAGCAGAGTACCTGGAAGGAGCAGATTCGCATGTGCGCGGAACAGCCCGGCCAGTGTCTTCCCGACTTCGGCCAGCCGGTGAAGAAGCAGCTCGTTTTTGGCGGTTATGAGAAGAGCGGCGATGTGGTCGACTCCGCCGCGTTGATGACTACGTGGGTGCTGGGAAATCATGCGGAAGGCAGTGAGGCTGTCATACGCAGCATGGATTGGGAGCAGAGCTTGAAGAATACGCTTCTTGCCGTCAAGGAGGAGGCCAGAGAGCGCGGATTGAGGCTGAGCTTTTCGACCGAGATCAGCTTGGAGGAGGAGCTCAATAAGAGCACCAACACCGACGCCAAGATTGTCGTCATCAGCTACATCGCCATGTTCTTCTACGCCAGTATCGCGCTCGGGAGCACGACGTTGGCACTAAAGAACATGCTGCGCCAGCCGGCGAAGACATTCGTCGACAGCAAGTTCACGCTCGGTGTGTTTGGCATCATCATCGTGCTGATGAGTGTTTCGGCGTCCGTTGGTCTCTTCTCGGCGATGGGCGTCAAGGTCACTCTGATCATTGCCGAAGTCATTCCGTTCTTGGTGTTGGCTGTCGGTGTCGATAACATATTTCTGATCGTGCACGAGTTCGAGAGGGCTGATGCCGAGCATCCTGATGACGAGATCGAGGAAAATATCCGGCGCGCCATGGGACGGATGGGTCCCAGCATCCTGCTCTCTGCAACTTGTGAGACTTTGGCGTTCGCCCTGGGTGCTGTCGTCACTATGCCGGCGGTCCGGAACTTTGCCATCTACGCTGCGGGAGCGGTTTTCATCAATGCGATCCTGCAGATCACCATGTTCGTTTCCGTTCTCGCTTTGAACAAGAAGAGGGTGGACTCCAACAGGATCGACTGTTTCCCTTGCTTGAAGGCACCCAACTACGACGCAAATTGCGAGGAACACGAGGGAGGCCTCGTCGGTGAGGTTGAAGAAGGTCTCATTCAGAAGGTTATCCGCAAGAACTATGCCCCTGCTCTCCTCCAGAAACATACCAAGGTTGCGGTCGTCGCCGTGTTTTTTGGAATTTTCGCTGCGGCTTTGGCACTCCTTCCTTCGGTGGAGCTTGGACTCGACCAGAGAATCGCGATTCCCCGCGGATCATACCTCATCGAGTACTTTGATGATCTGTACGATTACTTTGCGGTCGGCCCTCCAGTGTACTTTGTGACCAAGGAGTTTAACGTCACGGATCGCGAAATACAGCAAGAACTTTGTGGCAGGTTTTCGACTTGCAGCTCGTTGTCGCTGTCCAATATCATCGAGCAGGAACGCAAGCGGCCAGAGGTCTCGTACATCTCTGAGCCTGCCGCAAGCTGGATCGACGACTTCATGCTCTGGCTCAACCCTTCGCTCGAGGGATGCTGCCGCGTCAAGAAGGATGATGGCAGCGAGTTGTGTGGTCCCTACGACTTTCAGTGCAAAGTGTGCTTTGAGGACAGAAATCCAGGCTGGAACATCACACTCGATGGGATGCCGCAAGGACAAGAGTTCATGGACTACCTCAAGATGTGGGTCGATGCACCGACCGGCGAAGAATGCCCTCTTGCCGGTAAAGCGGCCTACTCGACTGCTATAGTCCCCGACTACGAAAAGACCACCATCTCCGCGAGTCACTTCAGAACGTCGCATAAGCCGCTCACCAGCCAGGCTGATTTCATCGCCGCCTACGCTGCCGCCCGCCGGATCGCAAAGGAAGTCTCGCGAACCGCAGGAACCGAGATCTTCCCGTACTCCAAGTTCTACATCTTCTTCGACCAGTACTCGACCATTGTCCGGCTCACAGCGGGCCTCATTATTGCGGCTCTCACGGTAATCTTTGTGGTCTCGGCAACGCTGCTGGGGAGCATCAAAACCGGCGCCGTGGTCACCGCAACCGTTGGCATGATTGTCGTGGATATCATGGGTGTCATGGCTCTGTGGGGCATCAGCCTCAACGCTGTCTCGCTAGTCAACCTCGTTATCTGCGTTGGCATCGGTGTCGAGTTCTGCGCTCACATCGCGCGCGCATTCATGTTCCCCGCCGCATCGGTGGTGGAACGCGCAAGAGTCAAGTTCCGCGGTAGAGACGCAAGAGCGTGGAGTGCGCTCGTGAACGTCGGCGGCTCGGTATGCTCCCCCCGCATTCCATCATCCATTCTCATGGCTAACCAATAACCATAGGTCTTCTCGGGCATCACAATCACCAAGCTGATCGGCGTCAGCGTCCTCGCGTTCACGCGCAGCAAGATCTTTGAAGTATACTACTTCCGCATCTGGCTTGCGCTCGTTGTCGTCGCTGCAACGCACGCGCTCATTTTCCTGCCCGTGGCCCTGAGCTACTGCGGTGGCGAGGGCTGGCTCCCTGTCGATGGCGAGGGCGGCCTTGAGAGCGATCTCCTGTATCGTCGCCTCCCGCCCGGCGTCGAGGAGGAGTTCTTTAGCTCCGATGAGGAGGAGGAGGAGGTTAGGGCTGGAAGGACACAGGCGGTGGCGAAGAATAATGGACAGGGAAACGGGCGATAAGGGGCAGGGAAGTTGTCTGACGTCTAGATAACCAAACTACCTACTACTGCTATGCTATGATGGGTTATTATTCACTATGAGACGATGATTGTTTGTTGGAGGCTGAATGGGTTTGAAATGACATGACTAGATTGGATTGGATTGACCGGATTGGATTGGTTTGGATTGGTTTGGATTGGTTTGGATGGTTGTTGCGTTTGCATTTGCATGGAGGTGTGGAGGTTTGGAGGTGGAGGTGTGGAGTTTGGAGGGGCGACGAATGAAGATTTTACATTGCGCTTGAAGATTTGTGTGATATCCGCGTTCTGGATCGCTGTTGGTGAGTCGGATGTGAGCTGTCGGGTGTGAGCTGTCGGGTGTGAGATGTCGCGTGTGAGATGTCGCGTGTGAGTACTGGATGCCGACTGCTGCTTGCTGGTTTCCAGTTCCCTATCATCGCTGTCACTCGGGAAAGCCACAATCTGGCGAATCACGTGGCTGTATTTGATCTCCAATTCCACAATCTGGAGTGCTCACGGAAAAAGTGCCACGGGATAAATCTCGAAAGTGCGACTGTCGTCAGTGATAGCGATAGTGTATGACTCCTGGGAAGCCCATTCCAATTCCCACAACGATAACTGTGAGTCTGCAACTATTCATCCTTTCTGGGACAATACAACACAACACTATGGGAACGAGTGTGTTCCTGTGAGTGAGTAGCCCACTAGCCGTTCGGAGGACCGGTGACGGTAGCGGTAGCGGGTTGAAGTTCGGTTTTCTTTCTTTCTTTCTCTCTCTCTCTTGTAGCTGTAGCTCCTAGACCAGAACACATCACTATACTTCTTCCCATCTCGATCGTTCTAGTGATCTCCACCACGGGTCCTTCCAACAAACACAACGCACAATAAACAATAAACATCGTTTCAGCTCTCGGTAGTGTGTACTGCTCGTGGTAGGCTAACTACGGGGCGGAGTTTCCGTCGTTTCGGTTCCGTCTTTTCGGCTCCGTTATTTCGGTTCTGCCTCTTTGAGGAATCACTCGCATCGTCCGCCTCTTCATACCTATTATCGAGGATTTGCTTGGCCCTACTGCCCCAGTTGAAGACTTGTAGTACAACCAGCTGGGAGGAGCATTCCGAGCAGACGCCCAGGCCGTGGCGAAGCTTCAGCCTTCAAGTGCGCTTACATACATAGAGTACATGTGCGTACCCGCGTTGTAGACGGCTCAGCCCTCAACCCCGGGGCTGTTTCCCCGGCCGCACATGAGTAAATACCCGCATGCGTCTTTACTGTGAGGTCCTTACTCCGCCTGCTACCTGTACTTGTACTGCCAGCTCTGACCAGTGAGCACCCCCATCCCCCAGTTCCCCCATACAGCATACGGGGCGATCACTCGGCCTTGGGTGCGCCCAGTTGCATTTGCATTTCTGCATTCCTTCTGCCCCGCCCTCACGAACTGCTATCCGCCACACCTATTATACCTAATACGTTCTTCGGCTATCGCGGATACCGTTCCTGACGGCTGAGACGTGGTTTCGCCAACTCGAAGCCTCGGACAGTTCCACGACTTCCTGTGGATGAAACGTCGAGTGCGCAGTACAGTTTCAACCCCGTAGCAGCTAGTTCGGCGAGGTAAGCTATTGCCTTGCCGGGTGTTGGAGACTACAAGGCAACCACCAACGGCTTCGGTCTTAACGGGCCGGTAGCTACGGGCCTTCGGCCGACAGAGACGTTTCGGACTTGGAACCGTTTTTTGAGGGGGTGGGTGGGTGAGTGACGGACCATGATCGCGGCGAGAACTCCGCGAGAATTCCGCGAGAATTCCGCGGACGCCGGTGAGGCGTAGGCAAGCGGGTAGGCACTCTAGGTAGTCTAGGTAAGATACGTAGGAGGTACGTATCGGCCCAGGATTTGATTCCTACATAGCACCGGGGGGCCGGAAGGGACTGGGTACTAGTATCTACCAGTCCTCTAGCGAATCTCACGGGCCACCGGCCACCGCAAGGTGCTCGGTACCGAGGATGTGCACTTTGAAGCAGTGGTTTCTTAGAATAGCGGAGTACTCTACTATGTACCCAGAATACCGTGCTAGGTGGCGGAGACGATTGGAGCGGGGTGTTTCGGTTCCTGCTGGAAAACGGGTTTATCTCGTAGCCAGTGACCAGTGGCCACTGACGAGTCACGACTGATGATAAGGCCGTCTAGAAAATACGGTATGTAGATGCCTCAACTCTCGAGGCTGAGGCTGAGGCGGAGGCGGAGGCTGAAGAGAAGTATGGAGGCAAGATATGTGCTAGCCCGCGTGCGAGCACAGACAAACGCCAATCACGAAGGAGACGCTCTACTACTCTAGTTATTAGTAGTATTCTACATACAAGCGGACAAGTGCCTACTCGCATCACCAATCGGCAGCACCAAACTCCACAGCACGCCACGCGACTTCGGCATCGGATGCTCGGCAGCCATCGCATCGACGTTCACCGGGAACACCTCCTTGCTACGGTGGGATCACGAACGCTGGATACTCCACAGTACCAAACTCCTGCGTTAACTGATATCCAGAATCCCCCAGCACACGTAGGCAGCAGTAGATTAGAGTAGGAGGGTGGAGTGCGAGTCGGCTGCGGCCGGCTCCAAGTCATAACTTGTTGATCCAGCTAGTAGTCACTCCAGTTAACCGTAGACGAGGCGAGTCGATCCACAGTCCAGTCCAGCCCAGTCCAGGCGCTCGCGAGTCGCGCCGTCGAAAACGAGGGAAGGTTCAAGGGAAAAGCCTACGTAGCCATGTAAGCACTTGTAAGTGCAAGTTGCCGAAGGGAGGGATCGATTCATGCGTTGTGTTGCGGCTGGGGCCGGGGGGGGGGGGGGTTCATGCTAACGACGGTATTAGCCGTCACTAATATGTAGACCTCGAGGCTCGAAGCCACCGTACATAGACTCGCAGAGTGGCGCTTGAATATTACTCACTCTACATACTTTTCGATCTCGGGGAAGTCCCGTCCGCCCCCCGCCCCCCGCCCCCCGCCCGCCCCGCCGTCAATGGCGTTCCATCCCGCGTCTCGACGTGCTCGGCGCGTTTCGTCTCGTTCCGGGCGCGCTTGGGGGTTTATATTTGCTGAGGAAAGGATGCAGGATAAGCATCGAGTACTAATAGTAGTAGTAGCTTCACATGTTCGCTCACTGATTCCTACGATACATACCACTGTTAGCGGTGGTGGTGGTGATGATGGTGGTGGGGATGGTGTGTTGGTGCTAGAGAGTGGGTACGGGGCGTGGAGCGGCTACCACGCACGTTCTTCCTGAATCCTCGCTGTCATAACCACGAAGCGATCATTCCGAGCGCTGTGGCTTCAGCCTTTGAGTTCGACACCGATAACTCGCGACTCGCGACTCTCAACGCACGATTCGATTCCGCACCCGTTCCTCCAGTACTCTACCGGTAGGCATGTAGGCACCAAGTGAGTTGAGTAAGCTGGCCATCTCGCACCAAACTTCGATGCGGACAATCATGTCACCGCCGACCGGCAATCTCCTTCCCTCATGGCCTGAGCGCGGCGCCTTCTAGCCGAGCTGTCTAGCCAGTAACGGCTCAGCCCTATTCACCGTCCGCCACTACCGGGGAGCTAGTTCACCGAGGATTCTGGAGGTGGTGGTGGCGTGCTATCGAGTGCCTACATAGAGCAGGTAGAGTAAAGTATGTAGAGTGCTGGCGGGCGGGCGGGCATAAAGGGGGATCAGTTTGGGAGTGGGCGAATGGGCGAGTGAGTGAGGAGTGATTTGGGGGCACTGGCACTGGGCAGAGTGTATCGCGCCTTCCGACACTTTCGTTCGATGGGGTTGTTTGGGAGGAATTACGGGGATATGGTTATATTTGGAACCCGACGCGCTGCACCCAACTTGGCTGGCCGCTGACATGCAGGCACGCGAGAAAAGAAGAAGAAAAAACAAAAAGCAGATGGGCGCTGCACCGTGGAGTGTGCAGACTTCCTCCTCGATGACGGATGACATCTTGTTCCAGAATGCCTACTATTAGTAGGGTTGTGAGGTCGCACTGCCGCAGAGTCGAACGGCGATGGCGAACAGTCGTTGACCCGCACGGCGCACGCCCCTGTGGCTGTGGCTCAGCTGCTCCTCGACCAGTGGATCAGCAACTGAGCCACGGATCGCAGCAGGGGGCGGTCGGACTTTTCGCCGTCGCGAGTACTCTGGAGTCTACTCTCGTCTACCACCACCATGTGGAGCACATGTAGGATAAATAGAGGATCAGATAAGATGGGAGAAGGAGGAGAGGCTAGCTGAATCGAGTGTAGCGAACGTTGTAGGCTGCGGAGACTGGATGGCTCTTCGAAGTTGAATACAACCTCAACTTTTTCATCATCCTTCATCTTCGCCGTCTCCATTCGGGGTTACGTCATCTACCAGTACAGCATCCACGGCGCCGCCAGTACTCTCGAGTCCGGAGTACAGCACCCACCGATTCGCCTTGCGGCAAATCCAAATCCAAACGAATATCGCGGTGCATCGGGTGCGCACTGGGAAATTGCTTCTTTTCCAACTCCTACATATGGTTCGCCTGCGCGGGGGCGTCACACCGCTCGTATTGATACCTGTAACCACCCGTGTAGCACAGCCAGTGGTCTCATGCTGATCTCTTTCCAGTTGCCAAGTTGGATGAATCGCCGTCGCCCTCTGCAACTGTTTCTCCTGTGTCTTTCAGCTTGTCACTGCAGCTCTCGTATGCTCTCCGGCGTCTTTCAGCACTGGCACTGCCTGCATACCACGGCAGCTCTCGTGCGCCCGCACGGAATACTCTCGCTAAGCCGAGTGACAGGCGTGATCCCTCGATCCTGTCCGCTCAAGCGACTTCAGTTCCAACCCCCCTTCCCCGGTGGGGAATGGAGCGGTCTTTATATGTGCTCCAGAGTTCCTTCCAAAAATGGTTCCTGATGGGAAGAAGCGCTCAACGCTGTCATATCGGGTCCACTCCGGTGTGGGTATCTCCGACCAGGCAGCAGCCCCCCCCCTCCCCCCGTGCAAAAAAAGGGCGCCTATGTTGTTTCGGAACTGCAGAGAGTGGCTGCGCACGCAAGAACTATGCAAGTAGTTACCTATAGTAGCGGACTCTTCACGCGTCGTGCGATGGGGCTACGTACATACATACCGACGTCGGACCTGCGCAGTGAGAGAGGGTGTGGGTAAATATCCTGCTCTATCTTAGGATGAACACTAACCACCTCAGCTATACCCGCCCCGCCCCCTGCACGTCCGGTGAGAGCTTAATAACTGTTGTCCGGGTCCGTAGTAGAGTGGTTAATAGTCAGCTACCAGTCAACTAACCATTAACATCCAAATCAATAGTAAGCTGCTGCATCCAACTCTTGCCGACACGGAATATCGGATCTCGCACACCGGGTTGATGGCTGCTTGATATCCCTTCCGCCCCCCCTCCCGCCTTCTTGTCCCCTTCTTCTTCCTTTTCTTCTTCTTCTCCCTGTTTGCTTCTCGTACCGATTGATACACGGCTTCACTCTTTCGCCTGACCCATTCTTTTTTTTGGCTTCCTCGGCGACTCGACAAGATTCAACGATGAAGTTCACATTGCTCGCCGCTGCTGCGGCCGTGGCACTGGTGCGTGCCCAGACTACCGAACCCGACCCTGTGACGGAATTCTGCACCATGGGAGGATCGTCGAGTATGTATTTCCGAATCGCTTCCGGTGTGATGGATGCTGGGGACTGACGGGTGGGGATCGCAACAGTCGCGATTTCAAACAATATTGCATATATTTTCGGAGGTTGGGCAACTTACGATGGCTACAACTCGTCGTTCATTGGATCCAGTAAGTGGTTTTTTTCTCTTCTTTTTCGCTGCACGGAATCGAGCAGTGGGCGAGGGGGACCAGTTATTGATTGGCATGATAGACGACTTCCTTCGAGTGATCGACTTCACCAAATCCTTCCGAACCGGAGCTGATGTCGCCGACTACGTTGAGATGATCGAGATGCCTGATATCGTGCCGCGGGGCACGTTCGTGTCGTTCTGGCCGACCGACAACAACACACTGGACATGTTCCACGGCTTCCACGAACCGACCGGCATTCAGGTGGCCGAAAACGACACGGCGGCACTGAAGGTATGGCCGCTGAATGCGAAGCACGCCTTCGATATTGCGACCGAAACATGGTCGGCCAAGACCGTGGCCAGCGCCGACCTCTCGATGATGGACATCCCGGCGGACAATAATGGTGCGGTGCAAAAGCTGGCGACGAGGACCCAGGTGTGGGTCCCCGGCGCGAAGAAGGGCTTCGAGCTCGGTGGTGAATCGTACATGGATAGCAACCATACGAATTGGCTGAATTCGAGAGAATTCTCGAATCACAATGGCCTGCTGGTGTACGATCAGGCGACGGACTCGTGGACCAACGAGACCATGCCTCTCAAGTACATGCGGAACGGAGTTCTGGCCCAGCTTCAGACCGCCGATGATAACATCCTGATTGCGTTTGGAGGATTCACCAGCGAACGTGGGACAACAAATAAAATGGTTTGCCCCCCTCCTTTTAGGATTATATCCGTTTCCCCCGCCATGGCTGACATGATAAACGTTAGCGGAGTATGCGCGAATTCAGCATCTACAGCACCAACCAGGCGCGTTGGTACTCTTTCGTTGTCCCGGAAGGCAGTACGATCCCCGATACCCTCGCTTCCAGCTGCTGGACAGTTGTCAGCTCACAGGACAACACCTCCCATCAAATAATCACCTTCGGGGGTGAGCGCACACTGGATGCCATATCCAACAACGAGGTCTGGGCGCTCACCATCCCATCGTTCGACTGGGTCCAGCTCGAAGGCAACGCCACCGATCCTACCCGCGACCCTGGAGCGCGAACGCAGCCCATCTGCGCCACCGTCGGTAACAGATACATGCTCACCTACGGTGGACGTGGTTCCGGCTGCGATAAGGACGGCAACGCCGTATTCCTCCTCGACATCAGCCAGGGCAAATGGGTGGACGACTTCAAGACCAACCAGGAGTATCTTGTCCCCGACGCGGTTGTCGCCGTCATCGGTGGAACGTATGCATCCCCCCATCCGTTTTTTTATACATCAGTCAACTGAGCAATATCCATTTTTTATAGTGGCAAAGGTGGCGCAACCAAACTCGCGCCCTCCGGCGGCTTCAACGACGCCGGCCTCGAAAAGCTGCTGACATTCAACACGACGACGACGGGCTCGGCCAACGGGACCACATCGTCGACATCCGACTCCGGCAGCAGCGGCAGCTCCAGCAGCAGCTCCAACACAGGTGCGATCGCGGGTGGCGTAGTCGGCGGTCTCGCTGCAATCGCCATCGTCGCGGGCATATTCTTCATGATCCGCCGCCGCCGGCAAAAAAACGAATTAGCAGCGCAGCAGCAGCTGCCGCCAGGTCAGCACTCGTCCCCAATCGTCGAGTTGAAGGCGCCGCTCCATGCTCAGGATTATCACCACCAGCAGCATACGCAGCCAGTGGAGATGTATATGAACACCCCTATAGACCCTCCCGTGGAGTTGAGCGCTGGTGACGCCCACGCCAGGGGATTCCACGAGGCGCCGGCTTATAAGTAGATTCATTCATGTACTCTATGTAGAGGACGACTGTCGAGTGGATGGGGGAGGGAGGGGGTTTGTATATTTTAGGATTTAATGTAATTCGGTTCGCAATGTCAAAACGAGTGATTCATGCCGGTCGAATATGGAATTGTGCAACAAAAAAACAACAAAAACTCTTGCCTGCGGATTCAAGATGAAATACTGGTACTGGGGCATGGGTGACCGTCTGTGAGATTGGCTGCCAGTCCGGTAATGAGATGATTACGGGTGGTTTCCGCACAGTGATCCGAATCATCCACCGTGTTTCAATGTCGCTGGAAGAATATACACGGAAGCCTCTTCTTCCCACCCTCCTTCTCGACGGAATTCACCGCCCGAGATTCGAACCAATTCGCCCATTATATAATCGAGTATACGTGTATCTGCACAACTCTCTAATCGAACGTAATCTTCTTCCCCACCGGCTTCGCCATAGCCGCCGCCACAACGGCCTGCTTCTCCTTCGCCTTCCTCGCCGCCTCCCAAGACGGATGCAAGGGGCCCTCCGCGATCTTCTCCTTGTGCCCTCCACCCGTCCTTGCCGCCTCCCTCATCTCTCGCTTCGCCTGTTTCTCAGCGTCCTTCTCGGCGCGCTGCTGCACGTGACTCGCGCGCTGCCCATACATCTTCTCCCACAGCGCGCGGCGCGCCTGCTGGCCCATCCGGTTCTTGCGCTCTTTCTTCTCTGGCGGCCCCCGCTTCGCGGTGCTGTTGTTGGCGTACCACTCCGCGTCTGCGTCCGAGTCGCCGCCGGAGACGTAGCCGGCCATTAGTGAGGGGAGGAATTGTGAGGTTTCTGGCGGCGCGGGGGTTCGGGTTTTGGTGGCGGGTTTTTTGGTGGGTGCTGCTGGCTTTGGTGGGGCGGCGGAGGCGGCTTTGGTCGTGGGTTTCTTGGAGGGTGCCGAGTCTTCGTCTGAGACGGCGTCCGAGTCGACGTCCGAGCCACCGGACCACTCGTCATCTGTCCGTGCGAGCTCGTTGGCGGCATTAGTGGCATCCTCGTCCTCGTCCTCCTCGTCGTCATCTTCCTCGTCAGAAGCTCCGATGCGCTCTTCGAATTCGTCAAAGTCTTTGGCGTTGGGATCCATCAGCCGTTCCCATATTGTATCTTCAGTCATATCCTCGACGGCGGAAGGATTCGTGCGCGCCTTCTTCGCTGCTGGCTGAGCGGGTTCCTCATCCGAGAAACCCGCAAACTCCTCGGTCTCTTCGACAAGACGGGCTTTACCGCTCGGCTTAACTGCGAGCCCCTCCTCCTCCTCCGCTTCCGCCTGCTCCTCCACCACAGCCCTCTCCACCTTCTTCTTCGGCGCCTCCTCTTCCTGCAGCCCCATGGCGACCTCGACCTGGTCGACCACAACCGCCATCACCTCCTTAACCGTCGCGCTACCAAACAGCCTGGCCACAACATTCGCACGGGCCTTATCGCTTGCATCGGGAGCGTCGGGAATAACCAGCGCCTTCGGCCATAGCAGCGACGCAACCACGCGCTTCCGCTTCCCAAACGTGCGCAGGATATGTTCCGTCGCGAGCGCGTTCAGCTCCGCCGCAGAGAGCGACTTGCACACGCCCAGCTCCGGTTCGAGTTTGGCTGTTAGGGCGGCGTCGTTCGCTGTGCTGCCCACCACCACCAATTTAGCCCCCACCCCCCTCCACTCCCGACCAACGAGGGGAACCTACCGCGCAACCTTGATCCGCCTCAACAGCTTTCTATTCTCGAAGCCGCGCGCCTTCTTGAGCGCGCGGAAGACGTTTTTCTTTCCCGTGTCGATGCATGCGAGCACGCTGCGGTGGATCCCGTCGACTGCGCGTGGTGGGAGCAGTGTTGGGTCGGCGAGAGAGCGCGCGTGCGTGTATGTCCGCTTCTTTTTGGAGGAGCCGTTGCTGCTGCGGCCGCCGCTGCTGGTCGAGGGGTTGGGATTGGAGGGGTTCGAGAAGGGGTTTTTGCGTTTGGGCGGCATCGTGGGGACGTGGTACTGTGGGAGAACGTGGAGAACGTGGAGAACGGTGGTGCTGCTGGTGCTGGTGGGCCGGTGGAGTTGGGTTTTTTTTGACAGGGTTCGTTTCGTGGGATGCGTAGTGGCGGGGTGCGCCGTGTGGCGGTGGCTGATGTGGCGGTCGAGTGATTGTACATGGTGGTTCACACGGTTGAGCAAGGAGAGCGAATAGAGGCCCCAGATGGTTGTGCGATAAAGAGCTCACCGTTTGGTGGTAGTTTGGGCAAAGACTGGGCCCTTCCATCTACGGAGCAACACAGGAGGCTCATATGCCGTAGACCATCTTACCATCATCCAGAGCCAGTCTCCATCCCTCACTCATCCCGTGACAGTGACAGCTCACATGTGAAAGTCCCAACCCAACCCATCCCATCCCATCCGCATTCCCTTTGCCGCACTGGGCAGGGACCAGCGACGTCACACCTGTCATAGAATCATAGTGTCAAACTAACTCTAAAAAAACGACCCCGCATCACCGAACCACGGTCCACGGTCCACGGTCGGTCCACCCCACCTCGCCAAAAAAGCGAACCAACTTACCGTACCGTACCAAGGTCCAACCACCACAACGCGTCTCCCGTAATTAAGCCCGGCCCACGCGCCACCACGGACCTCCGCCTTCCCCGCCATAACTACAACGACATCCGCGCAAGCATGGAGATATTCCTCAATAAGGTCTCGCAGCAAGCCGGTATGTACCTTCCATCCGCCCATTCATCTGCCTACCAAAAGTATACCTTGCCTGACACTCCACCCCCATCGCAGTTTCGTTCGCGATCAGGTACATACTCTACACACCTACGTCCCACTGCCCGCGCATTGGTGCACGCACACAGTACTATGGTTGCTGACCCCGCGCGACCCGTGAAGATCCGGGATAATAGTCACAAGCCAGTTTGCGATTCGTCAGTGCGGGCGGTACATCTCGGTTCGTTCCCCTTTTCCCTGCGGGGGTCGGTCGGAGGGGTGGAAGGGTGTAAGGATGGAAGGTGGCTTACGGGTGTTGAGGTGGTAGTCGATAAAAGGGAAGGATAGGAAGGAGTTACAACGGCTGCAGGAGAGGCTGGAGACGAAGATCAAGGTAGGTGCCTAGGATGAAGCGGGATTGGGCATTGGCGGTACAGGCTGACGCGGGTAGATTGTTTCCCCTGCGATCGATCTCGTGGAGATATTGTACGTTTACTCCGCGTAGCTCTTCGATCGGATGGAATGGTGGGCTAACGGAGCTACCTAGATCGGCGCGAGGCAACACGTCGCTCGAGAGCGCGCTCACGTTAACGAAAGACATCCGGCATGGCATCGAGAAGCTCGGGAAGCGCATGGAGGCGTTGTCGGACCAGAATGCGAAGCGCCGGACTAATCCTGAGGAGGTGAAAGGGGTCATGGAGGATATCAAGAGTTTGCTGATGAAGATTGAGGAGGTTGGTGGCGGCAGTTTCTGTCGTAGGGGCAAATCGCTGACGCTTGCCTAGGCCGTGCCGTTCATCAGTCTTGCGGTTACCACCTCCGGCGTCAACATTTCAGCGTCGATACCGCAGAATGTCTCGCCGTCGAGATTACTACAGGCCTCCGGAATGCTGTCTGCTGGGGACACGGCGTACTGCTACGACCCGTTCAAGCCCGCGCAGATCGGACAGACGTTTTGGCTGTCGCTATACATGCTATTCTCGTCACACTCGCATAGACAGGAACAGGTCTCGGCGAAGGATCTGACATGGCAGGAAGTAATGTACAAATGTCGTGTCAACCTTCAACGCGTACCGCTGTTCTACGACGAGGAGGAGGGCGAAACTACGGGGGATATGCATTTCCGGGCGCAGAATAAGATACAGGAATACTGCTACGAGCTGCTGTTGGTGGAAGACTTGGATGATGGGAGGGTGCACGAGAAGGATTACGGGCCATATGAGGATGTCGCTAGGTCAGGACTGAGGACGCGCATACCAGTTCATCAGATCGCGAAGATGTTTTATACCACATCTGGCAAGCTTCTTGGCATTGAGGAGAGCAACTCCCCGATCCTACTGATCAAGCGAGACAAAAATGCTCAGGCTCCAAGGAAGGTGCTCGACAAGGTCAGGGGATATTTTTACAGCGATGACGAGGGCTCAGACACTGACGAGCGGCATGGAAACGACCATCACCACTCTCCAACCGATCATCACGAGGAGGAGGACGGTGAAGACCACCTCGACCTTCCCAAACACCTCGACCCAGAATGGCTCGCCTTCGAAATCTACACCGACGACCCGGACGACGCAAGCTCCGCTACGATATCTCCCGTCTCTTCGGCCGAATCTTCACGGCCAGGCTCACCAACCCCTGATCGGACCCCACCGCCCGCGTCCCTCGCCAACGCCCTAACCAACCTAACGCTCACCTCGTCGCCTACCACCGCCACCCCGCGTCTCAACGCAATCCGCAGCGACCTCAGCATCCTCGAATGTCTCCTGCGCCTCACGATCCTCCAAAACTTCCAGCAGGCGCAACACACCACAGTGCACGACGAACTTCTCAACCTCTTTCTCTCGGACGCCGTCTGGGGCGGTAGCAAAGAGGACCGCCGCGTGGAGCGCGAACAGGCGCGCAAAAAACTCGGCTTCGATCCCTTCGAGGCCACGCCGGGCATAAACCGTACCATCAGACCGCCCGGCGGCACCCCCCGGAGTACCACTGGCACGCCGAAGAGGATCGATGCGCACCCGATTACGCCAAGGAGCGATATGGAGCGCCAGAGGGGTAGGTGGGTCAGGTGGGATACGCAGACGCCGAGAGAGCAGTGGACGCCGCCGGAGAGGCGGCCGGAATGGGAGGGCGAGGAGCCGTCGAGTCCGCTTGGGCGGTAGACGTTTTAAATTCTGAGTTGTAACTGCGTGCTAGATTGTTGGAGTTTGTGGGCTCGGGCGTTGGGACTGTTGCTCGCCTGCACGGCCGGCTTTGAGTGTAAATGGTGTTCCTTTTCTGTACGAGAGGTGGTCACTGGTCACTGGTGTGAAGAATCTCAATGGGAATCACTACTATCCTCCTGCTGGATGGATGAATCTCATCTCTTATTTCAAGAATCTCTAACGCTCCGAGTAGGTTATAGGTTGTAGATACTGCCTCTGTCTGTGGTGTAAATCGGTTTTTCTTTTTCCATCGTTCCATAAGATGTATTTGACGTTTGCAACGAGGAAAGATAGGTAGACCAGACCGGTCGGGATAAAATTAAGTACACCCGACCTAGGAGTAGGTCGGGATATATTCCGACCGACCATACCTAGGCTTTAGTAGGTCGGGATACCTATATCCCGACCAGACCTTGCTTGCCAGGCACGATCGGCGCAGGTCGGCCGACGTCGGGATAACAGATAAGCTTATGTATCAGCCGCAAAATTTTCTGTCATAGTTGTGCGTCTGGAATGTGTCGAAGACGACCGCGCGCAGCAATGCTGGAAGTGTTGGAACTTGGGCGTCCGGAATGTTACTATAGTTGTCGCAGAACTGCTGGCAGACCACAGCAGCAATGCTGGCAGCCTAGCAGCCTGGCGGAGAAAGCATTAGCACGCTGCATTCGTCATCGGTATGCTATAGAGTACCATGGCCAGTGGGAGGGGCGAGGGGCGAGAGGGGCGAGAGATTATGTATATAGATATAGAGCCCGAGGGCCTCCGCTATCGCTACGTCCACCATCGCTACGTCCACCATCGCTACGTCCACCTCCACAGGTTCCTGTCGCACCCATCACCCATCCCACCTTACAACCCTACAGCATGCCACGTCCTCGGGGTAAACAACCTGCCATCCCAGATAGCAGCCAACCTTCGAGTTCTCAGGTAGCTAATCACCCTCCCGAAGTGTACACGGACGCGCGAGAGCCGAACGACAACGACGACGCCGAGTCGATTGAAGAGGTGGCCGACTATGAATCTGTTCCAGATGCGTTCAAGAAGCGGAAGCGACGCATACGGTTGAGTCATATCTGGTTACCTGAGAATGGCGTCGAGCATGTTGCAGAAGATGGGGTAATACAGTGGAAGTGTCAACGATGTAGGCAATGGCTTCCGTCCGAACAGAGTCCAAAAACTGTGCTAATAAAATTTTCAGGCCCGCTTTCGGGGCCGAAGATGGTGGTGTTTTCAACGAGGACAACGAAGAACGCAATCGTGCATCTGAAGTCAAAGCATCGTATCGGACCCGATGGGGGAATGGTGGCCGGCAGCAGCATCACAGCACCACAGCAAACCATTGAAGCAGCTTTCGGCCGTTCGACGCCCAAGATTTTCTTCAACAAGGATCGTTTCAAGGAGCTCCTACTCCTGTGGATTGTGGATGCCAATGTTAGCTTCCGGATGTGTGAACAAGAGAGCTTCCGGACCTTTTGCACCTACATGACCGCATGTCAGCCCGACTATTCCGGGATCTATCGGGCTCTCCCGCAGAGTGTCGACGCAATCAAGCGGTACCTGCTGGCTTGGTATGAAGCTATGCGAGATGAGGTGAAGTCAAAACTCCGTTCTGCAGCCGCCAAGATTCATTTCTCCTTCGACATGTGGAGTGGGCCGAACCAGCACTCCTATCAAGTGATCGTGGCCCACTGGTTAGACGGCAGCGGTACCCTGCATGCGGCCCTGCTCTCACTGCATCGTTTTGAAGGAGCTCACTCCGGTGTCAACCAAGCTGACCAGCTATGGCAAACTCTTGAACTCTACGATATCCTACCCATGGTGGGAATGTTCAACGTCGATAATGCTGCCTACAACGACACCGCACTGGTCGAGATCGCACGGCGTTTAGGCGGGGCTGGCTACGCAACTTTCGACCCCGTTCAGGCAAGGGTTCGCTGTTTTGGCCATGTGCTGAACCTCGTCGTGAAGGCAATTCTTTGGGATAGTAAGGCCGTTGAAGCATTCGATTTGAACCAGATGGATGCGGAAGCAGAGCTGGGACCTATCCGTGATTGGCAGCGCAAAGGACCTTTGAAGAAACTTCATAACTGGCTGACCTTTATACACAAAACACCACAACGACAGGACACGTTTGTAGCAGTTGTCAGGCGTGTCTACCCCGACGAGACTGTTCACGTCGTCTTGCTTGGAAACACTACCAGATGGTCGAGCGATTACGACAGTATTATCCGGGCGATCCGGCTTCGTGACGCCATTGACGACTACATACGACTGGCTGTGCGACAGAATCTCAATGGTGAGAATCAGCGGGATGATCCTTTGGCTCTGGTTAACGACGAACTCCTACCGGACGACTGGGACTACCTGAAGCGCATCAAGGAAATCCTCGAGCCTTTCAAGAAGTGGAAACTACGACTCCAGACGAGATACAGTAACGGTTGTGTCAGCGACATTCTTCCCGCTATGGATGAACTTCGTAGCCATCTCGAGGGTATGAGAGTTCAATTCGGCAATGAACAGGCTGGCCCGTTGGGAAGGATGATAGATCGGGGTTGGTCTTTTCTCAATAAGTACGTCGCCCCCCTCATTTCTTTTTCTACCGTCATTTTAAGTTGGCTCTACTAACTCTCGCACAGATACTACACAAAGACTGAACTCTCACCAGCCTATGTGATTGCCGTGGCTCTACATCCGAATATGAAGTTTCAATACTTCCAGGAGGAGTGGAAGGAGAGGCCGGAGTGGATCGCATTTGCGGAGGAAACGGTGCAGAATGTATGGGAGACCGCATACAAAGGGTATACTAATGGCGGCGCCGGTGAACGGCGTCCATTGGAGGAGGAGGAGGAGCGGGACGTGGATGCAGAGGAGGACCTGACCAGGTGGGAGCGCAAGCTTCTAGCTGCTGCACAGGTAGCAGCGGGTCTGGACATGTTGCAGCGCTTTCAGCAGGAGAAGCAGGTTGTCTGGGTACGTGATGTGGTTGGGTGGTGGCATGAAAGGTTGTTGGATCCTCAATGGAAGGACCTTGCGCGGATGGCGTTAACGTACCTGACTCTGCCGGCGATGAGTGCCGAGCCGGAACGGGTGTTCGGCGCTGCGAAGCAAACACTCTCGGATCGCCGCTGTCGTGTGGGCGATGATGTACTAGAGGCGGTCGAATGTTTGAAAAGATGGCAGAGGGATGGGATAGTTGCGCCGACTCAGCCGGATGCGATGGAAATTGGGGAGATGTTGGCCGCGCTATCCGAGGAGGATCGGGTGTAGAATAAATGATTGTAAAGAGTACAAATTGCAACGTGTATACTTTATTGGCCCGACTTATCCCGACCCGACCAAACCATACCCAAATTTGGTCGGAACTGGCCTATGTAGAACACTGGTTTCACTCGGGGGCCAAAGTTCCACGTGGGGCGGGACTGTGCCGCGGCAGTTCTGTCGGTCGGAAACCGGAGTATCCCTTCGGCACCCTGTGGTACTCAGCTCTCGCAAACGGTTCGAACTTCGCGGGACCAGCTGTTTCTTGCAGGCCGACCAGAAGCACCGGAAAACACCAGACGGAACGGATAGAACGGATAGAACGGATACCAGCCGATACCAGCTGATACTAGCAGGCTGCTTCGTGGTCTCCGCTCCACGTGATCAGTTAGGACTCGGTAGAGTGCTCAGTACTCAATACTCTCGTGGCGATGTACCTACTTTCCAAGCTTCTAGATAAGAAAGTAGACGGGAATAAGGCGCAATGGAGTCTACGAGGCTTTGATCTCAGACCATGTGAGTGGTCTAGACCTACATCTACTATCACATGTAATACCGACACCGATTCACGACTGACAATGGGCCCTGCTTGCACACGAAGCCAATCCCTAGTGCATCTTCACCTCATCACCTCAGATACGGAGAACGAGGAGCCATCTAGATTCAGGAGGCATGCGCATTCACCACTGCTAGCATAACGATAGTACATTTCTCAGGCCCACATGAAATCTGCACGTAAAGTAAAGCAAGTCCGCAACAGCAAGAAAACCCCGAAAGAAGAGATCAAAGCCAATCTCACCTTCACACCCAGCCATCTTGAGAATTCGACAGACTATCGCAGACACATTGTAATCAGAACCAGTATTCACCTGCAAGAGAAAAAAAAAGAAAGAAAAAAGGGCCCCATGGCTTTCCCGAGAATCCACAGGAAGAAAAAAAAACGTAGAATATTCTGCAGATCAACAAGGACCAGCTTAAGCGGACTCAATCTTCTTCAGTGTCTCACGGAGCGCAGCCAATTCCTTCTTCATTGCGGCTGCTTCTGTGTCGTGAACGGCGTACTTCTCAGCAAGCCTGTCGAGCCTCTCATGGAGGGCCTTGATCGTATCATCCTTCTCTCCGATATCGGACATGTCCTCCTCGTCCTTGGGCTCGACAGCCTTGCTGTTTCCTCCATCGGAATAGGCAAGCCTCTGCTGCTCCAGCATCATCTCGACATCACGGATCAGGTCGGCTCTCTCGCGACAGGCGCTGAGCAGCAGCAGCCTCGGTTCAGTATCGTAGCTGCTGAGAACGCGGTAGTTGAGGCTGGGAAGGGTGGCTTGAACCAGGTTGTGGGCGGGGAAACCGACGCGTTCGAGGTCCAAGGTAGTGAGATAGATGACGACGTCCGCGGTGAGGACATTGTTGGTATGGTGGCGAGCCGGGAGCTGGTGACCCTTGTAGTACCTCAGCGTCAACTTCTGGCGAGTCACAAGGAGATGCCACAAGTCGTACAGAACGCCACGGATGATCTCCTCGGCGTACTGCTGGTACAACGTGATATCTGCCTCATCGAAACCGATCGAGGGGCCGGGAGCGAGCCTTGCGCCGACGAGGGCCGCGCAGCGGTTGACGACTTTGGCTATCTTCACGACGGCCTCGATGCCCGGGAAACCGGCAGAGGCGAGTGAATACTTATTCTCCTCCTCGTCAGACTCAACTGACTTGCGAACAGCCTTCTTGGTGGCGGGAAAAGCAGCAGCTGTATCATCCTCGTCCTCGTCCTCGTCCATTTCATCCATTTCTCCCTCATCTTCGTCCATGTCGCTCTCGTCACCAGCGGGCTCCGGGAGCCTAGCAGCAAGCAAGGCAACTGTAAACTTTGATCAGCACTGTAACATTTTCTCACAAACTTAGTGACGACAGGTAACAAACGTTTCCTCTTCTCCTCCTCCTGTGCAGTGACCTTCCTCTGGGCCTCGTAGACGGCAATGGCCTGATCAGCAAACGAGGCGAAGCGGGAGGCACCGTTGAAGAGCGGGTCGCACGGAAGGATGGCGAGGTAGATGACAGGCTTCTGATGCGCGAAGATCGAGTGCATGAACGAGGAAGTGCAGGCGAGCTTCACCGCGGTGTCGAAGCTGTCCAGAGACTTGTAGACATTCTCCACCAACTCGACGGGGAGCGCGAGAAGGGGGAAGGTCGGCTCTGGGCGGGTTCCGGTGAAGGCGAGCATCTTGTTGATTGGCGGCATTGCAACGGGAGATGTCTCTGGTAGATCGTGAAAGAGTATGGAGGAAGTTGGGGACCACGGTGTCAGTGTGTGCGGGGGGTGATGAGAGGGAGGGAAGCGTATCGAAGGGATGGTCGAAGTGTATGTGCCGCTAGAATTGCTGGCGTACTTCGAGCTTCCCGGTCACGAACCCTATCATCGGATCAGCGCGCTTGCCTCTTCTGCTTTGCCAAGCTGGAGAGGGTGACAGCCATAGAAGAGTACATCAAACATGCACATTTATGCAGTGTCCCGCAAATGGACCAAACATTTCTCGGCCAATCAGGCTTCCGTCCATCGAATCAGGACAAGCACCACGTAGCCATGGCCGCAGTTGCTGCTCACACTGCGAACGAGATATGTGTGGACTCCAGGCTGCTTCTGCATAGCAGACGTCACCTCGCCCGTGTCGTGAACCATTGAATGTTATGCCATGCTACAAGTACATTATCAACACTGCCCCTTCTCGTGTGTACACATGTCAGATCACCGCTTACCCCAAACAACCCCAAGGGCATCCACCTCGCTCCCTGTCCATCCCTGAAAGCCCACCAGTGTCCAGGTTCCTCCCGAAGGCGGAGTCCACACCTCGCACTCGCCCGTCCCACTGCCGGTCCTGACACTTCGCCCTCGATCGGTATCCACGGTGACCGAGAACACACCTCGCGACCCACCACTCCTGACACCGATGCAGACCTCGACACGGTTGATATTCTCCCCAGCGTCCAGCTTCAACGTCCGATCCCCGCCGCCGCTCCCTCCGTGCGGGATCTTCCTTCCGTCCGACATCGTGTACGCCACCTTATCCACCCGGCTCCCGCCGCGGAGAGTAATCGAGCTCACCACCGCCCTCGCCGTAGCATCCCCCCACGAGCCCACACTCCCACCCGTCGCATCGTTGAACCACGTACTATGCGTCCCGCCAACGATCCTTGGCCCCGCCCTCATCGACGGCGAAAGCTCGTAATCAAACACCGCCTGATTCGGAAAGTGATCGCTGAGCGGGCCACCGCTCGCCGTCAGGAACGCCGTATTCTGGTTGATGAAGTCCGTTGCTGCCAGCCTCAGGAGGCGGTTCCCGCGGTAGTGGACCTTATCGATCTGCTCGCAATCCATCCTCTCCTGCCCGGCGGGCACCGGGAAGCGACACTCGATGCTGCCGCCATGGCCGGGCGGATTCCCGCCGCGGAACAGCTCGACCCACACATCCGCTAGCCCGTTCTTCTCCTTCAGCAATCTCGCCGGGTCCTGAGACGATGTGTACCGCGTATTCGTATCCCCCGCGACAACAACCGCGTTGCCGAGCGAATACGTGCCGATGAAGTTACTCATCTGTTGGAACCCCACGGTCCGCGCCTGGAAATCGAGCTTGTCGTCGCCTGCCTCCGCATGCAGGTTGTAGAAGTCCACTACGACGCCGTCGTCGAGTTGGATTCGCATCGCCGTGAAGCCTTTGGCTGCCAGGCAGTCGCCGCTGTTGGGCCAGCAGGCGGCCCACGTGCGCCGTTGGTGGTCGGACCATGGGTACGAGGATAGGGCGTTGAGACCGTTGCCGAGCGGGACATTACCGCTGTGGGATGTCCGGTAGAAGTGTGTATCGGATGATAGCAGCTCGGAGTGGTAGCCGAAGTCTTCCTGGACGTGGACGATGGAGTAGTTACTCAGACGTTGCGAGATGAGGGGGGTGTTGACTGCAGGGTCGCTGCCGGAGATGGGTTCTGGCGAAATCAGCATTGGAACCATGGGGACAGAATAAAATGTGGCTTGTTTGTACATACCGGGCAGTCCAGCGACGTTGTAGGTCAGTATATCGAACGATCCGCTGAGTGCCTGGCCACTCGCCCAACCGCTCATGGCTCCCGCCGCCAAAATCGTACATATCGTTCGTATCGAAAACATCTTCGCTGTAACTAAGTGTCTTCACTTTTTCTCCTCGCCGTTTCACCGCTGGGGGAGGATACACTTTATACCCCCATAGTCGAGATTAAATCTTCGCCTGGCCCCGCCATGTGCCCAATCCGAATCCGTGGCCATGGGATCGCTACCCCTCAATTATTACAGTTACAGAGTTGCAGTTACAGCGTAGCAGAATGAGGTACATACCCGCAATCACTCGCGCGCTGGGAACGGACGCCCTATGACCATCCCTGTCGCGCGCTGATTGGCTCGCCACAGCATTCAGGACGGGGGCTCTAATAGAGTAAATTTCTTCCGACGAGTTGAGTCGCTACTCTTCTGCTCGAGGGGCAGAAAGGAGGAGGAGGAGGCGAAGGGGTTCAGTAGTGCCTACGCTGCGTAGGTAGGCGGGAGAGATCGCGTAGGGTGGGTGGGTGGGAGATTGGCTCTTTCGAGCAGAACATCACGTAGCGGGGGTTTGAGTTTGTAGATAAACTGTACTTGGACCTAGGTGAGGATTGCCGTTGGAAGGACTGGGTGACGAGAGGACTGGCCTCTAGGTATGATACGGGGCTCGAATACTTCGATGCTCGATGTACATTCCTAGTTCGGTGTTGTGTCTGGAGTACGATAGGTGCGCATGACGAAGTCATCCCCAGCTTTCACGGTCCACACTGCCACTCCTGACGACTTCCGAGTCCCGACACGGCAGGCGTCAGGGACGACCATATTCCAGCAGCCGAGACACCGGTATGTGAAGAAGTATCACAAGTTACAAGCGTCCTGCATATCTGTGGCCCGGATGATGAGCTCTTCGCGTGAGACCGTGGCGTGGCCTTGACTGTGGGCGTGGGAGTGGGTTAGGTTTTGTGCGGGGCATCAACGTCGTGTCGCACAAACCCGCCACTACCACGAGCCACGAACCACGGGTCACGGTAGGATTTTGTCGGCAGGAGTGGAGGGGAAGAGACGGGTTAATGCGAGGTAGGAGATGAGCTGCTGGACCTTTTTTATTTTCTTTCTGGCACGGCTGAGATGAGTAAGTAGGCCACTCACGTATGGTACACAACCACCCTGGCCGCTGTATGTAGTAAAAAGGGCCCCGTGTGAGTCGGTAGCACAGCATGTCGCAATAGGCCATATTGAGGAGGATCAGAGACCATCGCGACCGACACGGTGACGAGCAGCAGCTGCGAGAAATGGGCAAATGTGAGTACCGCCATATTGGTCTGCCGGAGTCCCCCGCAGAGGCCCTTATATGTCCGGAATGCGACGACTTGCAGCCTAATATTGTCTCCCCTCCCCGATTAGCTCGGGTGCATCCATCTGCAGCGCTCGAAACGAGTGAGGCGGCGTGCATACGCTGTCACATTCGATTCACGCCCCGTCTCTGTCGTCACCACCACCATCAAAACGGCGCTACCTACCACCTCGAACCCAGCCAGCAAATCTTGCCGTCTCAATCCCTTACTTCTCCCCTCACCTCCTATACCGCTCGTTCTCCTCGTATCTCGGGACTCGCACATCCGCCTTGCATTTCGTCTTAGCTCATTATTCTTCGACTCGCTCCTCCACCGCTGATCGCCCGATCGCCGTACAATGTCGTCTCTACCACACAGGCAGTTCGCAATCGACGCTTCCCAGTCGACGCCGCCCGTTCGAGACCAGCAGCAAGGCTTCCGATTCCCCCCGAGAGAGACCGACTCCCATGTACCAACCTCTCCGCCCGAGTTCGAATCGCCCCCTCCTCCGCGAAGGCGTGAGCCCGGTCGCTTCGATCCGACGCCCCACTCAAGAGTTCCGCAACCAATGTCGAACGAGAATTATCCGGGAGCGAGCTCGCATCAACTACCTTCGCGGGGTAATTCGCTCGAGATCACACCCAGATATTTGCAAGATGCGCTCGACAACAGGCTCATCGACAGAACGGGTCGGATCAACACCGAAGGAACGGGAGTAAGCTCGCCATCGGATGTGTCGTCGCTCAGCCCGAGTGAACCGGAGAGGATGGACGTACTGTCTATGGACGCAAGGGAGCAACGTGCTAGTCAGTACAGAATGATGCTGGGTGTACTCTCTCCTCTGGAGGAGGAGCAGAGGTTGAGTAATGTGCCGACAATATTCGACGTTGCTTCGAGACAGCGCGAAAGCCGTACGACAAGTGGAACCGAGCCTTCGTACGAAGTTCCGGGTTCTCATTCGACATCCACTCGCGCCGACGGTCCGCTGGCTTCCCAGTCGGGGAGACTTCTTGGCTCTGCGCCGATTCTTTCACAGACCGCTGGTGCTGCCGTCGGAACTGAGGTAATCTCCGGCAACCGGACGTTGGAGATTTCATCCTATGGCTCGGAGGACACCGCTCCAAGGAAGCGGCATTACGAGGGATGTATGCTGTGTGATCCTCTCCCATCACCTTCCTCGAGCGTGTCTTCTGCCGTTCCCGATTTCGACCCTCGAAGTCCCAGCCGCAGTGGCCCGCCTCCAAATGTTCCCTTGCCGGACTTGATTCTGGGGAACGTCAATCAGCCTTCTGACGGAACGTCAACATCAAACATAATCAACACGTTCAGACCGTACCTCGAGGGAGAAGTTGCTCCGGCTTATCCAGCCCCTGCCCCCACTCTGCAGGCGGTAATCAGCGACTCTGCTCCTCCGGATTACTTCAACTACCCAAGACAGGGTACGCAGCTATATGCGCTTCCTGACCACCGAGGGTCTCTTTCAACCTTGATGGAAGGAGACGAGGAATCTCATCAGGCAAGCCACACAGGTCGCCAATCTTCCCAAGATGCCGCGCGTATTCACAGTCTTTCAAGTGATCAGCACCGGCCTCACACTGCGACCACGACCGGAACGGCCTCTCATATAGCAAATCTGAGTCAGAGTTCGTTGATTGCTGGTGTTCCTCATTCCGATCCAGTACCTCCGATTCCAACCCGCCTTCATCCGTTCAGAGGAAAAGGGATCAACCCATTCAAGGCATCTCCCCTCCGCCTGTCTTCGATCGATGAAACGAGGCCTCAAGGATCGAGAAAGCCATCATGGCGAGGACTCTTCGGGAGGGAGGAAACTTTGTCGAAGGACGTTGTTGGGGCTAGCTCTGCGGACATAGAGCTTCGGTCGGTTCCCACGGACGCTTCTGGCACAAGACCGGCACCATTTTCTGCCGACAGCAACCGTGCCGAACATTCTCTAGCTGATCAGGATTCTCATGGCAGACCTGACCGTACCGGTGGCGATGCTGCATACGAGAACGTCGATCTCGAGAATCGATCTGCCGTCCCAGCAGCTCCGCCGATGCCCTGGTGGAAGAGATCGCTCACTCTAGCCGGAACGCCATTCAGCGGAATCAAAATGCAGAAACCAGGGAAGTGGGTGAAGTGGGGTCTGATTATGATCGGTATCATCGGGGCCTTGTTGATGGTTGTGCTTCCCATTCTCTTCATCGGATTTCCGGCAATGGCCCAGGCAGCGGTCGACAATGCCGCAGTTGATATCTCGTCGATATCGATCACTGGCGTCGAGGAGTCATCATTGAGGTTGGCCATGGAGCTCAGGCTCAACCCGTCGGAACCTATGAACGTGTTTCTAGGACCCGAGAATCTTCGGTTGACGACAAGAAGCTACAATAAGGGCGACTATCTGCCGACCAGGCGTATCAGAAGAAACCATCTTGCAGGACATTACTCCAACGATGAGACAGGGATATTGGGATACCTGAAGTTAGCCGAGGAGGAGACTCGAGGTAACGATGTCTCTGCTGGTGTGATCTTAAAGGGCAACAACAACGGTCGATTTGTCATTGGCGATGTCCGAAGCTGGGGCGAGATTCTTGAGCAACTCATCTTTCGTGAGAAGGAAGTGGAGGTTCAGCTTCAAGGAAAGGTGCAGGTGAAAACCGGTGGGCTGAAGGCGAGTTGTCAGTTGAAGAAGGACATCAAGTTACCTGGTGGGTTTATTCGGCACCTTATGACGGGAAAGTAGCTGAATCCGTTAGGAATTGGCGGTCTGAACATCGTTGTGACCGAATACGACATTCTGAAAACGGGCCAGGAAAATTTCACAGCGGTTTTCGAGCTAGGAAGCAAGTCAAAGATAGAAATGGATTTTGTGAGTCAAGACTCCCCTCCTCTCCTTCTCTACAAAACATTTCAGCAATCTAACAACCCAACAGGGCACGGTTAACTTCCAATTACTATACGGCGACACTGCCATCGGAACAGCCATGGTTGAAGACTTCAAGATCTTCAACGGCACCAGCAAGATGACCGCTCGAGGCTCTTTGAGCCAGGACGTCATCGAGAAGGATCCAAATCTTCTTGGTCGGTTCTTGTCGTCTCTTTTCTTGGAGACGAATCACAAGAAAGCGAATATTCTGTCTCTGCAGGGTGTGAGCGCCAGCGTTGGAGGCACCGAGATTGAGTGGCTTACACCAGCCATTCGAAGACTGCAGATTCCTCTTCCCGCAGTCGCTGGAGAAGCGCAAAAGATCATTCTTGAGGACTTCGATCTCGGGTTCTCTTTGGTGCTCAGCATTTCAATGACTCCGCGCGCGACGGACGGCTTTATTTCTAGCCGAATTAAGCTGCCATTCCCAGCTGGCGACTTGAACCCAGTGATCAAGGGAGTCAGTCACCGGATCCAACTGCATGATCCGAAGGGGAAATTATTTGCCCATCTTCTTCTGCCGGTTTATCCCGCTGCCGTCACCTTCGACAAAGAGGTTGTCGATTTCAAAGATGTCGGGATTCGGGTGTTCGACGAGAGGGCTTGGAGCGACTTCTTTTTGAAGTCCCTGTTCCGTGAAAAGAACTTTAAAGTTTCCGTCACCAGTAATATTACTGTCAACGTGGACACGAGAATCGGGAACGCTTCGGTTGAGAATGTCAAGATTGCTGGTACGACGTGGAACCTCGATGGATATGGCGGATTCACAAATGGCGGCCAACAACGCGTCGAGCTTACTGTGCGCGAGTTTGTGGATGCGCCGAAGGGATTTCTGAAGATGAGGGTCAACACGGAGATATTTGGAGCAGCGACTTTGCCCATTAAGGTATGCACCCCTTCAAATCGGCGGAGATGAATTTTAACAGCTTGAGCAGTTGGGTCCGATCAAGTTCCGGATGTTCTACAACTCGACTTCCGACCCTATGGGTCAGTTGGATATTCGCGCCTTTTCGCTTGCCAATGGAAGGAACAATCTCGAGGGATACCTATACATCGACGGCGCACGCGGACAGTTTGACAATTTCATGACGTCGTACTTCGCTGGCGGCGGTGTCCCCCTCTTGCTCGATCCACCCGATGCTTCGGCTCTCCCGGCCGTTACTAACGCACTTCGAGGACTCAATATCTCGTCCACGATCAATTCCCCTGGCTACTCTGGCTTTCTTCGTGGGGCCGACTTCATGATGTTCACCGATACTGGCAAGGGATTGATCACGCAACGAGTCGCGGTTGTTATTATGAATCCGCTATTAGTTTCTATGGCAGTGGAAACCATCGATTTATCCATGCGCGATAAAGGAAGCAACAAGTTGGTCGCCGAAGTCAGTACTATCGCGTTCACCAAGACGTGGATCAATCCGGGCGATAATATCACCGTGCATCTTAGTATCTACGGCGGCTATACGATTGCTGAGTTGTTCGACTTCTTTGAGACGGGATCTAAGCAGATGGAGCTCGACGGGATCATCGGTATCGGCATCGGAACCGTCAGCGCCAAGATTCGTGTCAACGTCGGCCGTGTTGTCGGACTGAATAATATGCACAGTTAATTGGTTTGTTGGTACATTTGTGCGGGTTCGGTCTGTTTGTCCCATGCGATCTTGCCGAGTTGAGTGGAGTACATACCTGGTTACAGATAATAGAGGCGGATACCTAGATCAACAATCTGAGCAACAAGCGTGCTTTTTCTGTGTTTTTTCGCGGGGGTTCTTTCGTCTCCACTCAGCAGCTTTTTTCTTTTGGAATTCTATTTTGTTTCCTGCATATTCTTTTCTTTTACAGATACATCGCTTCGATTCCGGCTGAATGATGGCGCAGGAGTAGGGAGTATTTCAAATGTGTGTGGTCAGATATGGTACATACAGCTGCGGACCTGCGGTGGTTCATACGGAATGGTTCATACGGAATAGGTGCGGAATAGGAGTGGGGCTCATGATGGATTTATTGTACTTGGATAGGGCTGTTCATGGCGCGGCATTAATGGTAATACTACTTGTTGGATCCACTACATTGTACTATGGTCAATGAATTTTAGATAATACATGATACTAGAGAATCCACGTGCGGCAGGAGGAATGGGATACCGGTATCGATGATAGTTACCGATGATCGAATACGTTGACTCGTTTCGAGTCAAGTCGGACGAAGCTCCAGCCAAGTTTTCGAGTACCATACCTCTCGGCGCCCGGCCATGCGTCTCCCGCCGGCCAGAGTGCCAGACGTAGACCGACGCGGACCGACTAACTATGGGCCCGTTTGGATGCCCTCACTTTTCAGTTCCATTTTTGGAGCTACCTTCAGTTCCCCGCCGGGGCACCGAATACTGTCCAGTTTCAGTTTCCTGAGAACTGTGAGGGGAACAGAGTGTTTGACAGTTCTCAGATTACTCAGCCATAAGTCTGAATAATAGGCTTCACCAGAACTTTAATAGTGGACACATTGTGGCCCCGCTTTTTTCTCATGGTTGAAGTTAAAATGCGATACTGAGTGGCGGCAAAGAAATGACCTCTCGAGGTCAGTACCAGTTTCGTCACTGGAGCCGCACAGTTTCAGTTTTTTTTTATTCAAGTTTTTGTGCCATCCAAACGGGGTCTCAGTTTTGTTTCCTCAGTTTCTCGAAAAACTGAGGCCATCCAAACGGGCCCTTAAGAGTAGACACATTATACATTATGTTGCCCCGCTTTTTTCTCTTCCCTGTAAATGAAGTCCATGGTTGAAGTTAAAATGCGGTACTGAGTGCTGGTGGTGAAGAAAAGACCTCTCGAGGTCAGTACCAGTTTGTTTCATCGCTGGAACCGCACGGTTTCGGGTTTTTTCCCTCAGTTTTTGTGCCCATCCAAACAGGGTCACGGTTTTGTTTGCTCGGTTTCTCGAAAAACTGAGGCTATATATCCAATCGGGCCCTATGTACTTCGTTCAACGTACAGTAGTTTCCGAATTATCTGTAGTTAACTCGGAGACACCGCTTGTCTAGACCCAGTACTAGTACCTGCCCATCACAGGGGTGCGCAAGGGACTGCTCGGCTCCCGTATCCCAACATCAAGAAGGTTCGGACACCCGAAGCGGGGGGAGCGAGAAGAGTTGGGAAAGCGGGGCGAGCCGGGAAAGCGGGGCGAGCCGGGAAAGCGGGGCGAGCCGGGAAAGCGGAGTTCGCTTTTCCCAGGCGCGGAAAGGAGGATACATATGGGGCGAGCAGCCAGAGCAAGAACCATAGCAATCTCAAGTAGCAGTTCGGGCTCGTATACCTTTGTTCAGTTTATGGGCCCGGTGGGCACTCCGATGCGCATCGATCATGTTTTTCACTACTTTCGTCTGCCGATGAATGGCCTTCCACCTTCATCCGCCGATGAATTGCCTCCACCTCCACCTTCGCCGCCGCCGACGAATGGCCTTCCACCTTCGTCCACCGGCGAATACCGCACATTGTTCGCGCGCCGACGAACCTGTCAGAATAACGTCCGGCGATGACGAGATTCGTAGCGGGGTATTCGAGCGCGCGTGATGTACCTTCTGAAGGGCTCGCTGCTGACGATATCATTGCTGTACCGAATTCATTACCTTCTTCTATCTATCACGTTCGATGCCACTCAAAGACGGCGAAAACTCACCAATCCCATCCACGGCAGAGAATAACGTTTTGAAATGGTAACGAGCCAACAACCAGGCTCTCGCGTTCATGGTGCACAACATCGCGTCGCGAACCGAGAACCCCACCTACCAAATCATAACGGTACAACTCCGTGACAGCACGTCGGCCGAGTACTACACCTTGTCACTGGCAAATAAGACAACACCGACAATCATGCCACGGAGGTTCTTGTTATAACGATGAGTGAGAGATTCGACAAGCTCGCAGAGGAGAACCGGGAGCTCCGGGAGCTCCGGGCGCAAGCCTGCATCGACACCACCTAAGCGGTCAAAACGGAAACTGACGGGGCCTTAAACACCCCATCGGCCGGCGAAGCAGCTAAGGAGCACTTCCCCGACATCGACTCTCATGCACTCGGAGCATAGGCAATCAGAGTCCGATTCCGTACGACCTGAACCACCAACACCTGCCGTGTGTGCGGGGCCTGCACCTCGCGACACTGAGATAGATGGGGCATGGAAGAAGGTTGAGAGGAAGCGAAAAGGGAAAGGGAAAGCGGAGAAGAGAGGGGCAGGACTTGGAAGAGAGGGAGGCGTCCCGTCGTGGGTTGATACTGCCCGCGGCAGGGGCGGCGTATATGTGACCGTCTTCAGTGGGAAAATCGCCATTCTCCTAAACCCCCACCCTCTCCTTCCCCTCCCTGACGGTTCCCCCACTTGCCCTCCCTTTGAGCCAGGCCCGCTGTTCTACGCTGCGCTTTCGGTTTTCCCATATCCCACACGGTTCAGAAGTTAGCCTTTTCCGAAACAAAACAACGGTGGGAGCAGGAACGCCAGGCCGCCAAAGGCACGCAAGCCCCATTTAGAGGAAGTGCCATCAACCCTTATCTGCAGACGGTGGCGAACTGTGCAAACGGCCGGATTGGAAGGATTGAAATTCACGTACTCTCCACCTTTTTTCGAGTGGGAGCACTACGAGGTGGCAACTGGTTCGGAAACTCTTCAAACGAAGGGACAGAGGAGAGGTGTGAAGGGGCGGGCATGCAGGCTCATTTTAGTCTTTACCGTGTATCTACATCGCTGGGACAGGCCGGGGCGGAGGGCAGGGAAAGCCACATCATGCTGCTCGGTGAAAGTCGGGTTGGACAGTGGCGTGGAAACGGGGGGTGTATGGGTTGATATTGCCATGATCTAGACAGGTCACATGCAATTACTGATTAAACAAAAAAAAAGCCGAGTACTACACTGCCATTCGATATATCGCCACACGAGTGGCCACATGCGGAATCGAACTCGACGAAACCACCATTGCATTCTTCATGATCTACAGCCTTCCTGACACGGACGAATGGACGACGTTCGCAAGCAATTTGAACATGAACGGGAAGGACAAAGAGCCGGAGACGATCCTGCTGCACATGGTTCTACCGAGCTTCTCAACTCGAACAACTACCACATGTGGAAGGCGGACATGATGGTATACCTCAGCTGCGAAAATGCACTCCAGATAGTGCTGGGAAACGAAAATCTCCCAGCAGCGAACGCCTCCTTCCCGATGAGAGAAGGCTACCAGAAGAGACTTGGTCTCGCCACCGGAATGTTATAATCATCGGTCGAACCGAGTAGTATCCGGGCGGTGATCAACAAACTCCCCGACCAAGAACCGGCTAGCGTTTGGGTAGCCCTCACCGCAAAGTTCGATACAGCATCGTCCCGAACCGGCCGCCTCGCTGCCTGGAGCCTTGCCCGCCTACGCCCCGTTACACTTTGTTGCGTCGCCTATCTCCACCTAGCGAACGGACACTTTCACCATGGCATCTCCTGGCCCCGAACCCGAAGTTCCGGAAATCCATGTCCGATGGCACCCGCGATAAACTGGAAGGTTTCGTCGCACAGCTCCGCCTGAAGCTATTCAGCGGCCCCGCCCACTACCCCACTCCCAACCTACGAATGGCATACGCCTTCAACCACCTCGAAGGACGAGCACAGGCCCACCGCCGTGTGTATAGACAAGTCAAGTAATCCAGACGATATATTTGACACACCTCACGGACGCGGACGAAATCATCACCTTCCTAAGTAACACCTTTGGTGACCCGGACCCAGCCGCCACCGCTCGTGCAAAACTCCAAAAGAACTCGACAGGGCCGGGGTGTAGTCCGTGTTGCGGTGGTCTTGAAGGGAACCTCTATCGATAACCCTCCTCAAGGCAGTGCTCGACACAAAGCTCATCGACGGTAGTTCCCTGAAAGACCACCTCAACGCGAACTGCACTCCTGCCCTGTCGAGTTCTTTTCTACCCCTAAGTATGCCTCCCTCGTCCAGCACCAGACGAAGAGCGGATATTTCTATGCGTGCGGAATTCGGGGCTTGTGCATTCATTGCCTTGTGGGGTCGCGGGCAGTGGTGGTGAGTCATGATGAGTGTTTCGGTTCGGGCAGCAAGGATATTGTAGAGTATGATGTATACACCACAGTAGATAATGTCTTTCTTTCTGTCTTTCTTTCTGCCGGGTTTGAGATGAGCGGGGAGGGAGCGGGGAGGGAGTAGGGAGGATGGACCCGTGTCGGACTCGTCGGCACCGGGGTTTCTTCATACCTCGACTGGCGCGGGCGGGCAGGAAAATGAGTGCGTTGGTTTGCCATAGTTGAGACAGGCAGTATGCGAAATTAAATTGATGTTCTCTCTCTCTCGCTTTTTATGTACAATACAGTAAAACGCTACATAGTGCTTGGAGCCTTGGAGTAGAGTAAGGACCCCTTGATATGCGGCCGGGGTCCGGTAACGTAGGTACTCTATATCCCAGTGGTGCGGTACGGATTCGCGTGATCCGTACGCTCACCGACGCGCTGTCGGAGACAGGTGAAGAGATTTGAAAACTGGGAGACTCCTGTGCGGATTTTCGTTGTTTCTCGGTATGCACTCTCTGGGAACAAATGCGGCTTCCCCCGCAACATGTACGGGAAGGTAGTACTGATTGGTGGGCTACCTAGGGGATCACCACGTGCTTGCGTGAAGAGTCGCGTGTGTTCGGGGGTGATCTGGACGATGTATCTGTTTGGGGCGCAGTTGTGAGCCCGATATGATACTATCTACTAGATATGTAAGCAGCATGCTGGATCTGAAGGGCCGAACCTCTTGAGACTTGTCCAGCCATGTCCACAACGAAATTCGAATTCCCGGTCAATGGCCATGCCGTATCTATTTGTATTACGCTAACGCGCTACAGTTACCAAGGATCTACAACTGTGCTATCGTTCCTGCATATAAGGCGAGCAGTTCCCACCGGACATTTCAAGCAATATCCCTTCACCGGCCGCGGTCGGCAGGCTGATGCCAGCACTTGGGGGGGCCAACGCTTGCTACTCTGCGCCGCCCAGAGGGGGCATATAAAGTGGCAGCGCAGTCTCGCTGGGTAGCAGGTGCCCACTGCTCAGCTGAAAGGCGCCATTCTTTCACCGTCTCCATTCTTTTTTGATCTCGATCTCGCTCACACAATGATTCTCTCCTTGGTCCTCCTCGGCTCGATGTTGGCCTCAGTCGCGTCCGCGGCGCCAGCCTGCAAAGCGCAAGCACCAAACGTCTTCACCCTCCCCGGCAACGCGAGCTCGCCCGAAGGCGTCGTGGTGCAGCACGGCACGCCGTACTTCTACACGACCTCTGCGGTCGACGGGACGATCTACCAGGGCAGTCTCCACTCCTCGGTGATGACACCGTTCATCTCCGGAGCGGAGTACAACATGACGGGCGGCCTGGGCATGAAGATCTACGGCGACCACCTGTTCGTCGCCGGCGGCACCAACGGCGCGCTATTCGACTTCTCGCTGTCGTCGAAGACGCTGCTGCACAGGTTCTCTGGCATCACCAACGGCTCGTCGCTGCTCAACGACCTCGCCGTCGTCTCCGGCTCCGGCGACGTCTACGTTACCGACTCGTTCCTACCGATTCTGTGGAAGGCCGGCGGGCGCAGTGTCCGCCGGGACAAGTGCGAGCAAAAGCTAAAGCCGTGGCTGGATCTGAGCGCAACGGTCGACTACCAGCCCGGGAAGGTCAGTGGCAACGGCATCGTCGTCATGCCAGGGAAGAGGTTCGTCGTGTTGGCGGATACGAACGATAGTAAGCTCTACCGCGTGTGCTTGCTCACCAAGGAGGTGGTCGAGATCGGACTGAACGGCACCGTAAGCCCCCCCTCTCCCGCACATCGACGGCCGTGCCACCTACTGACCAGACGCAGATCGGCTCACCCGACGGAATCCTCTACGACGCGCCGCACTTGTACGCCGTCAACGGCGCATCAATCGACGTGATCGAACTCAGCGCGCCGTATCTGAACGGCACGGTTGTCGGAAAGATCGCGAACGACCTGCTGTTGAAGCCCAGTACTATCGACTTCGTGCAGGGACCCGGCGTGGCAAAGAAGGAGCTCCTTGCCGCTAACTTCCAGGCGAATGCGGTGGAGCCGGTGCTGCCGTACTCGTTGGTTAGGGTGCCGATTGAGTATTAGGAGGAGGGATGCGTACTTGGTTTTCGGGAGGGAATCGGGCGCGTCCAGGCAGGGTAAAAGGTGGATTCCGTGATGGAATACCTAGTGCGGGCCCAGGCAGGGCGAAAGGTGGAAAGACTCGCCGATCAGCTAATAGAGTACTCTGCTCGAGTCGGATCACCGTAATATACATATTCTATTCTCCGGCGACGGCACAATCTTCCTTCTCCCGTGCCCCAGCAGGACCACCTCCTATCGTGAACTGTGGCGTTAATTCCGTCGTTTCTCGGTCTCCCCGCCGCCGGTGGCCCCCAGCGCTCGGGGATCGATCTAGTCAATGGTGGAGCTATGTACTACTAGTTCTAGGCCTTAGTAACTAAGAAGAGTTCGATTCCTTATCGATTGAGCTACGAGAGTGCTACAGTGTTACAATGCGCTGCGTAATTACATCAAGCGTGCAGTTGCAGGTTCGTCCTATAAGCAAGACTGCAAATTTGGTCAACTTCGGTAGTAACTACTACCTACGTGATCTTCGACCGGCGGACGGCTGCAGTATCACTACTGAAAGACTTCCGTGCTTGCAAAAACCGGTGCTCACTAGTACTTTACAGTGTTCTCTATCGTTTAGTCCGAACGGTCGTTCGGACGTGATGGACGGACAAAATACTAGACGGTCCGAGCCTAGGACGGACGGACGGTTCAGTCCCCATCCGACGGGTTGGTCCCCGTCCAAGTCACGTGAACATGACTCGGCTGATTGCTGATTTCCGAGCCCTGATATCCTACGCGCCACCGCGTCAGCTCATCCCTCATCGCTCCACAAGCTGTAAAAAGTAGCAGTGTTTTGACTCGGACGCCTGAGGTGCGGCGCCCGACCCCTTTCACGGCGCTCTAGGCACCATATCTCACTCGGCTACATAAGGATGACATCGAAATCAGGGTTTTACACAAGGCTTGGTGGACGGCCGTCCACTGAAAAAACCTTGGTCGTCACGTCATAGGCTTGGACGGACGGGAGGCACGCCGTCCGTCCTCGTCCGAGGCTCAGGACGGATGGACCGGACGATAGAGAACACTGGATGCAATGAGATGAGATCTGGCTAGTTGGACAGGATAGGGTCCTTTTATGTGAGATCCTAGCCGCCTAATAGGAGAGCAAACATGAACGACTAGAACATGAGATAAAGAGTAAGCCACAAGTCGGCCATGTAGAAAGACTAAACACGTGACACACATCGAATAAGCGAGTGACCAACCATGTAGGTAGGCACAATCAACCAACCACGTGACAATCAACACCGGGTAGATAGCGAGTGCTCACGAATTTTTATCGTACTGCGGCCTGCGTCCGTTCAGATCACTCGACGATCGCTTACGTATCACTCGGTACTTACCATCCGAGGCCGATCCCGAAGCCTCTCGAAGCACCCCGAAGCCTCCCGCACCGACACTCTGACGGAGTAGGTAGTCGGTCCATGCCGGCCCGCGTCGGGAGCTCTGGCGGGGGGGGGGGGGGGGGGGGGGTTGACCGTGGGAGATGCGTGGCCGTGGCCGAGCGCCGAATACATACGGTATGAATACTCGGCATCTCGGCTGGGGCATCGTCCGGCTCGACTCGACTCGAAACGATTACGCGGTGCGGTCACCGGTTTCATCGGTACCGATATCCTATTTAATACCCTCGAGCTCTAGTAGTAATTGCTCCGTCGGGCTGGGTGGGGAGAAGTATTCCTCCCCGGGGAGGGCGTATGTCGCTCACATTCCGTTAGGCATTGCGTGTTTCAGCCGTCAGCCTGTCAGCCTGTCAGGCGGTACTTAGAGCTATATGTAGCTGCAAATATCCCGCGGCATTGTCGTTGGGATGCAATTGCGGGATAGTAACCATACAGCCGCCAAGCGGCCAAGGTATGATCATTGCTATGTACTCTATATATGCTCATTGCTATGATAGTAGCCGGGGAGACTGGCTAGAAGGTACTTTAGTTGGTAGTCTTGAATGCCAACTACAAACTACAGTGACCCTTCAAGTGGAGACTCGCTTCGATGCCACACACGAGCTCGGAGCTGTATGGCGGGGCCGGAGAATTCCGTGGATCCGAAACGGTCATGACAGCAGGACTTCCCCATCCCACCTGCACGCTCCGTAAGACGGCCGGGGCCTGGCATGTTGCATTATGCATACAGGTACTGCTATGTAGGTATATAGACTGTATTATGTAGTATGTATTGCACAGGACTCGCGACTTGACAAGCGCACCGGCAGTCAGGTACGGCGAGTTTTCACCGATCGTACAGCGTGGCAGCTTGACACTCCCGGCCGGTCGGCAGTTCTGTCGACGTCGGTGCTGTACGCTAGGTATGTGACATGTGTGACATGTGCCGACGGCGCGGACCGTTGTTAGCGCAAGTCTCCACGTGGAATATCTACGGCAATGCGGGGTCCGCGTGGCTGCCATGTGGAGTGCGGGAATTCGTGCGGATGTAACATGACACATGTACTGTACCGTACCATGCACACGTCTTTTCCCGGCACTAGGCAGTGCTATATACAAAGACGGGGACATACGCGGAGTTCCTGCAGTGGGGTGGTGGTGGTGAAGGACTGTGGACTGTGGGCTGTGGACTGTGGGCTGTGGACTGTGGGTTGTGGACTGTGGAATGTGGAACCACTCACGTGCGTGTCAATCTCGCAACCGCTGCTGTAAGTACTGTAGAGTGATGGAATGAAGTCCGAGGTCGGTGGTCCTATCACTTACGACTGTGAAGCCTCGCCTCGCCTTTGATGATGGTGATGATGATTTATTCGCCGCCAGGAGTCTATGGCCCGAAGCTTCCATCCCTAATTTGATCGAAGACTTACCAAGCGGACCACCACCCCTCTCCGCCAGCTGCAGATGCAGCTGCAGAGTGGTGGCACGGACAATCCTCCGAAGCAATCGCTTGCCAACGTCGTGCTGGTGCTGGAGCTGCATGCATGAGGATGTCGTTCGAGAAGGAGAAGAAGATTCTGGGGTGGCGAACTGTGGAGGCGGAGATTGCGATGGTCTCATCTCGTTTAAATAGTGAGTGCTCGTATCGAACCGCCCCTACCTGCCAAGCCAGGTAGAATAACTGCTAGTACGCGATCGTCGGAGATCGCGGACATTCTGCGTGGTCGGAACACCAAGTTCCAAGTTCCAACGCTCCTTCCAGAGCCTTCTTCGAGCGGGAGCGGATGGCGGGGGCGGAACACCACTCGGGGCGATTGCTTGTCACCCAGAGTAGGTACAGTACATACGGCTTCGAAAACCACGACTTTCAACTGCGTACCACGTGCAGTGAAAAAACGCATATCGTCGATCCGACGACATTAACTTTTACCTAGCGAAGCCTCCGCATTCTCCAACCTCCCTATCCTCGCTCGCGTGTGGCGGCAAAGTCGGTCCCGCTGGAGCCTGGGTGACAGGACGTTGCCGGTCCCGTAGCTAGGACTGTATTCCCTTCCGTAGGCCCGGCAACCGAAGATATGGGGTAGATATTAAATGCCTGAGGCCTTGTGTGGGCCGACTGCGCTCGGCGAGATGTCCGATGGCGTGGACGGGAACAGGCTGTGTGCAGAGTTTTTACGGTGCGGTGTCGTTCGCAAGTTACCGGTAGAGCGATGGCAGGCGTAGGGAGTGTGACAGCGTAGGCTCACCAAGTGCACACACCAGGTACATATCCAATATATCTCCGACCCCGGATCATCCATCCATCCATCCAATACTCTAGTTAGGCGGCACCTCCTACTGCGTGCATAACGCACCCCGGAATATAGCCTGTGTAGGCTCGTTATACCCAGTAATTTCTCCATAGTATGTATTCCATAATATGTACTCCATAATGTGTACTCCACCCCCGGATTCCGACTTCAGCCGCGGGACGGTGGATGTAGGACGTACTTGTGTGTGTAGGACGACAAACACATGGCTTGCATGGTAGTCAACGGAGAGTATATGTAGTACGCGCATTGAAGCGGGGCGCGACGACATCAGCGTAAGCTGATGCCAATGGCGATATAGCGTTGCATTCCCTTCGTGCTTGCAGTTGCCAGTAACTACGGAGTTCTTCTAGGACTTCCGACTCACGCGGGGTACGTACAGATTTATGGAGGAGTAGACCCAGGATAGAGAGAGAGGAAAGCCGGGCAGACGTCTCGCTGAGTCGCTGTTGGCGAAGGTGGAGAGGAAAGGACTTGAGCACCCGCCTGCGATATCGATAACCCAACGAATCGAGGCGCTGTGCGGTATTCCATGCTACTCTAGAGCAGAGTACCCTAATTATCAAAGTGTATACCCCGCTCCAAGCTACTCTACCACTCTACTCTACCGTAGCCCGCTTCCCACCAATTGCGCCCCAGCTTTCAAACATACGACAATGCGACATCGGCACGAGCCAGAAATCTCGTCGAGTCATCAGGACGCTTCATGCTTACATACGACCTCATTCCTTCCCGGTCCTTCTTGTCGACTCCCTCTACGTCTGTATAGCTGAGGGAAGGGGGCAGGGCATCACGGCACTCGGGCTTGGAAGTTGAGGATCATTCACGGACAAGCGATAGGACATTTTCATCGCGAAACGTGAAATAATTCTTCATTCATTCGCGCGCGAGTATAAATTTCAACCATAGTCCCCTGCCGCCCCGCTACATACAACAAACTGTTCGCCACACACGCCGATCGTGTCCAAGTTCCGGTTTTCTGAGCCACAAGGACACTACCTAGCTCTGGATGGTAACCGTCGTCGTAACGGTGCACTGCGGGGCCGTCGTCACGGGGGTGGTGGTGGTGGTGATCTGGTAGTTGACGCTATTGCCAGGATCGTAGTATCTGTAGTATCGCAGCGCAGTGGCTCCTCCGTCAGCTCCGCCCATTGCCATGGCTTCTCTAGCAGTATCTATGCAAGTACTCACGTAACCCCGCTCACGACGTATTTGATATAGAACTGTGTAGCGCCGGTAGCGGTACCAGAGAACGTCCAGGTCTCATAGCCATCCGAGGCAGGGCCCGAGGCGTACGCCGCCGCGAACGCCTGCGCCGTGGTCCACGAGCTGCCCACGGCGTACACGACCGTCACGGCTTTGGAGTAGGCGATGTTTTGGATCTTTTCGACGGCGTATATTAGCACGAGACGAAGGAACGGGAGAACGGGGGACAGATGAATACGAGGACGGACCTTGATGGATCCCGCGAGCACATTGTTGCTAAACGTGTAGGATATCAGCGACACCTGTGTGGCGCGCTTCTCGAGGGGTGTGGATGCATCGGCACCCGTTGAGAAGGACAGCAGTAGGACGAATAGAAAGGAATAGAGCTTTAGGAGATGCATTTTTCTTCTTCTTCTTTTTCTTTCTGGGTCGCCGAGGGATACGGTATCGGTTCGAGGGGAGTGCTAGCAAGCAGAGTTCCGGGTTGGAGTTTTATTGTCTTTATGTTATGTTACGGGGACGAGGACGGACATGCGTTGGGGAGGGGAGGGGGGCAGCCAATTCACATCCCCCACACGGGAGGAGGAGGAGGTCATAAGCCGCTCGTGTGTAGATGGAAACATGAGCATAATGAAGGGCTGTGAACATGGATACCACCTTGCCCGAGGCCCCGGTAGTACAAGGCCGGTTCGAAGGTGCAATCAAGGGCTACTACCGTAGTAACTAGGATGGCACGAGGGGCATTATGCGCGTCAGCTCGATCATATAAAACGTTTACAACGTTGATGGTTGTGTCGGACAGATGTCCTGGCATCTCGTCAGGTCTCGGGAGATGGGCGTACAGAAGAACATTCCTCCACGCGAGGAGTCCACTACTGAGTCTTCTACAGAGATGGGAGTACAAACGAATTCTCCACGCGAGGATTCTGCTACTATACAGATGGGCGTACAGAAAGAATCTTCCACGCGGGGTCCACGTGGAATCTGGATGCATGACATGCAGGAACTCTTACTACATATTGCCATTGCTTACCCACAGCGCAATACTATATACGCAATATACCTACGCAATATATGCACCCACACCATCTACGGAGCGGGATTGCGCTTCCAGAACACTTCGCACTGCCACCGCTCGCATCTATCGTGCAACCAGGTCGGTATGCATAACTAGGAAGCGCAACTGCAATATGGTTGAATGCCGCCGCTCACATGGCGCTCACATGGCGCTCACATGTCCGTCCTTCTCGGCCCGCATGCATGGCGCATGGCGAGACAAATACAGAAGCTTGGGCAATACGATCGATGTCTGTGGCTTCGCTCCGCCCCATCTCGACGCCGGTAAAAGTGCTCCTCAAAAACGGAAAATCACGCAGAGATCATCATCGTCATGTGGTATGCGCTGACATGACGGGCCTAATTACGGTGCCGAGGGCTGTGAAATGGAACGGTGAGACGGAACGGTGAGACGGAACGGTGAGACGGAACGGTGTTGTAGGTATCATACGGTGGGATGATGACGGGTAGGTTTGTAGTAAGTCCTACATACCTCATACCTGTAGGATAACCATTGTACCAAGTCAATCGAGCGTTTGGGGATGAGCCTGCTTTCGCTATGTGGGCGTTTCTGCGTGCGGAGAAGAGCAGTCTCCGAGCTGGCAACCCAGCCGGAAAACGACTGAAGACAAGGGTGCATGTTGTTTGTATTTAGATACAGGCATTTTTTGTAGGCATACCTATAACCATGTCCGGTCCGGTGACACCTGGAGCACTATGAATCGCGCGTTATTGCGATACAATACGCACGTGTGTGGGTACATATCAGAACTCATCAGAGGAGGGAGATAACTACCGGTATACTTGCGGATATATAGTCGGTACGACGAGATCTGCTGGTTAGTTACCGAGAAAGTGCAGTTCTCGAGAGCAGAATCCGAACGGAACCCACCCCCGCAGTCTACTCCCCACCCCCGCAAAATAGATTGGAAGGCGGGGAAAGCATGCAAGCAGCAGGAGCGGTCGCGGGGTGTGGAGTGTTTAGCGCGAAAAGAATACTCCGCGGCTATCGGTTGATTGTGTCGTGTACCGTACCTGCCTATCCGTGTGCAGCCGCAGGAGACAGACAGACAGGGGCAGGCAAAGTGCAGGCACAATGCACACACAAACACGTGTCACAGAACATTCCATGCGTGCGGTCCAAGAACCCATTGCATGCAAGGCACCGATAACGTCACCGCAAACACCCAGCATCACGAGCAGGTGGAACCACCTGGCAGACATGGACAGTTACCAGTAGCACATAGGTCGATACGTGGAATTCCAGTACCAGCTGCTGGGGTCGGGCCGAGCGCGGTCGCGGTCGCGGGAAATCGTGGCGCCTCGATTGGGCGGCCCTGCGAGGGTTCATCCCAGTGACACACGCTAGCCGGTCGCGGCCACGCGAATAACCCGAGCGGATAGGCGGACTGTACCACACTGGACTACTAGTATAGAGTACCATACCGCAGAGTCCGCAACTCAAACGGTTGTAGATTCGTAAGGCACATGGCCTTTTCCCCTGATCCTTCCATCCACCCACCTACTCACACACACCCGACTGTCGCTTCGCCTCAAACGTGGCCGAACCGACAGATGGCTGACTGGATGGCTGACAGCCTGACTGGATGGATGGCCTGCCGGTCGCTCCTGCTAATTTCGTCAGAACATGGTGCTGCAAAGTCGGGAGCTCCTGAATCTTCATGCATGCCGGCGGTGGGTGGAGAGATATGCCGTGATGGGTGAGCTGGGAGATGAGGGGGGTGAGGGAGGGGCATGGTGAGGGGAGGAAGAGGGGGAGGGCATTCTAGGACCGCAACCATGCGCTGCTTCATATCGCACCTCATCTTGCACCTCAGGAGTCGGACAGTACTCCGGTCCCAATGGTGTCCCGCAACCCAGTACCAGCACACGCTACATCCCAGCGTGCTGGACGACAGCCTGCGCAGTGGTGTATCCGGACTCATTGCAGGAAGGCAGGTCTTCTCATATCCTGGCAGTCCGGCTTGCAACTTTCGAGATATAAGTCGAGCAACATCTCCATCATTGAATCGATAGCCATTCCAACAGTCTCTTGCTTGCTACGAAGACCTTACCCATTCCTTCCTTTCCGTATATTCCCATCTTCACCATGCGCTTCATCACTCTCCTGAGCGGCATCCTCGGAGCCTTCGCTGCGACCGCCATCGCCGCCGATGCTGAAGCGTGGAAGACGCGTTCCATCTACTTCGTGAGTATTCGTGTCCTTCGACTCGTCGCGCCTCCCGCCGATGGATGCTAACTATACCTAGGTCCTTACCGATCGGTTTGCAAAGACTTCGTCCGACACGAGTGCCTGCACTAGCCTGGGCAGCTACTGCGGCGGAACATGGGCCGGAATGGAGGCTCGTCTCGACTACATCAAAGGATTGGGCTTTGACGCTATCTGGATCACTCCCGTCGTCGAAAGTGGGTTGTTCTCCCTGGAAAAAAAAATGAAAAAGTATTGACGATTTTGCAGATACCTCCAACGGTTATCACGGCTATTGGGCCAAGAACCTCTACAATGTCAACACCAATTATGGCTCCGCCAACGACCTCAAGTCGCTGGTGCAAGCCGCCCACAACAAGGGAATGTACATCATGGTCGATGTCGTTGCGAACCACATGGGTATCGGAGCCTACAGCGATTTCACGCCCTTCAACAGCGAGGATTACTTCCACAGTTACTGCGTCATCAGCGACTACAACAACCAGGAAAACGTTGAGGACTGCCGTATCACCAGCGATCTCCCCGACATCAAGACCGAGGACACCAGCATCCGGAGCACCCTCAACAGCTGGGTCAAGGACTTAGTTTCGACCTACAGCTTCGATGGACTCCGCATCGACACCGTCAAGCACGTCGAGAAGGACTTCTGGCCAGGCTTCGTGAGTGCTTCCGGCGTCTTCTCCATGGGCGAGGTCTATAACGGAGACCCGGCCTACGTCGGCCCCTACCAGGACTACGTGACCAGCTTGGTCAACTTCCCGATGTACTACTCCATCCAGGCCGCCTACGCCAGCAAGGGCTCGCTCCAAGAGCTCGTGACGCAACACGACAAGGTCAGCTCCAACTTCGACCGGCCCGAGCTCCTCGGCACCTTCCTCGACAACCACGACGTCGTGCGCTTCCTAAACGTCAACTCGGACTGGACCGCGCTCAAGAACGCGCTAGCCTACACCCTCCTCGCCCGCGGCATCCCGATCCTGTACGGAGGTACGGAGCAGGGCTACACGGGCGGCAGCGACCCCGCCAACCGCGAGGACCTCTGGCGCAGCGGCTACAGCACCACCGGCGATCTCTACGGCTGGATCAAGAAGGCGATGGCGGCCAAGACGGCCGCCGGCGGCCTCGGGGCAAACGACCACTCGCACCTGTACACCACCAGCACGGCCTACGCGTTCAGCCGCGCGGGCGGCAAGCTCGTCGTACTGACCACCAACGGCGGCAGCGGCACCAGCGGCACCCATTGCTTCAACACCAACGTCGCGTCCGGCACCGTCTTTACCTCCGCCCTTGGCACCGCAACTTACACCGCTGGCTCGAATGGAAATATTTGCGTGACTGTTTCCAACGGACAGCCCGAAATATTATTGTCGTAAGCGGTCAGCTGCTTTCTGTGTCTTTGCTATATTTTCGTCGGACACGTGGGCTAATGAGGTGTTTTTTTGCGCGCCACAGTGGTTCTGCTGCAACTGTTACGACTGCTGTGCCGCCGACGAGCGCAACGACTGGGACGTGTGTGACTGTTACGGCTACGGTTTATGTCTAGAACGTGAAAGGAATGGGAAAGGAAAGCGAAGGAAATGGAAGGGATAATGCGGGTTGATTTTTTGGGATGGTTTTTTGCGCGGATTTGGGGGGGAATTTTGGGTAGGATCCGGATCAATCAAAAACTGGAATTTTGTTGTGGATTACGGTATTGGGAATTGCGATCGTGATATGAATCAGCCGGCTAGGTGGGCTCTCGGAGCTCAATTCTAAGTGAAGCGCGAACTCAGACTCGAGTAACGGTATTCCCGGAATGTGGTGCAGTAAATGCAGCGAATCCCGTCGACGTGGCTTCCCCTACCCTCTGCCTCGCCTCCCGCGACTTTGTTGGGAGATACATGCCATAAGAGATGGCATTCACCCGGCAGCCCGAATCGTCGCTCGCTCCAACAGTCATGGTAGCCCGGCGCCGAAAACCTTCATGACAAGTCTGTTCATTCGGCATCACTCGCGACGACTTGCTTGTCCATACGACATCACTCGAAATAGCACGTGGAAGGCATGTTGGAATAACAGAGTAAGATATGGTAAGATGTGATAGTGAACAGTGTAGTATTAAAGTGTAAGGCTGTAGCCTCGTGAGAACAGAAGATATATGGAATAGGGGTAAAGGTCCGTGCCTTCTACCATGACTAATATAGACACATATTACAACAGTGGGACGCACTCACGATCGGCATGGTGGAATATTGCAGTCTCCGATTGCCAAGCTCTGGTCCCGTCCGGCCACCCGGAAAAATTGCGTAAACCTAGTCCGCCCATTCCACTAATCTCGTGGACTGCAGTCGACTGCAGTCTGATGTGCACTAATTACCACAGTCCCGCGACAGGCGGTCTGACGTGGCTTCCGCGGCCCTCCGCCTCGTCTCCTGCCTCTTCGCCTGGCGGGGGATTAATGCGGAAAGAGATTACACACCCGGCAGCTCGAATCGCTCCTCGCGACAACCGTCATGGTAGGGTAGCGGAACTACCCGCCGCCGAAAACCTCCACTGCACGTCCGTCCATACGACATCACTCGTGTCGGCAAGCCGGTCCATCTTGCATCACTCGTGCTAGCACGTGATCTACACGTGATCGCACGCAGGAGGGATGGGTTCTGCGGCTTCCACCTCCACTGATGTGGGCAGACGAATCCCAGAGGTCGCTGGCGAAGATGCAGTCAGCGAGGTGTTCGAGTGGGAGCTCGGAGAGCGGGAAGAGAGGAGGCGAGAGGAGGGTGCTGCGGCTGAGGCTGCGGCTGAGGAGGCGGGGTCACTCCTAGCACCCGCTTTCATAGCTTCTCCCGATGGGGAGGCAGGAAGCGAGGCGGAGTAGGGAGCGTCAGCTATTTTTGTTTTTCCTAGTGTTATTTCCTTGGTGCGCTCTACATACTTGCATCGCTGGGACAGCCTACCTATGGCGGGGTGGAGGGCAGGGGAAGCCGCATCTGGCCTCTCGATGACAGTCGGGTTTTGGACAGTGGTGGGAAACGGCGGGAGGGCTGAGTGGATGTTGCCGTGATCTAGAGTACATAGACAGGTTGTATGCAATCGTTGATTAACCAAAAAACAAAATATAAAAAGGGTTGTGCGGCTTCCTGTCGTGTTGCTAGTCCTTGCTCCGGTAGTCCACACCACTCTGTATTTTGGTATTGATATTGGTATGATAATGGTATTAGTATTTACTGTTTAATCGTTCGCATATTCAGCCGCTGTACAATACATCGAACCTGCCCGCGGAATTCCGCATTCCGCATCGCGACTCGCGACTCACTCGGCGGGAGTGTACCTACTACCTATAGGCATGGTGGATTAACGTGCGCTTTCGTGATGCGATCACGTGCTTTTTCTGCACGACAGCTGCAGGCAAGGTGGGATAGGTAATGCGGTGAGCTCCACGGTGCTGACGAACTCTCGAGTTGAACTCGTCGGATTTTGTGGATCAATAGGTTGGCCGAAAGCGCCGGTGGTTTACAAGTTACGCGTAGCTAGTAGGCCTGTAAAGTAGGCGACACTTTGTGAACGCAGTGAGCCGCAAGATACCAACAAAGGGCCCATCTTTCCAAGCCTCAACTCCCGCATTATACATTATGAAGCAAACATAAACTAACTGATGAGAAAACCCTCCGATACACAGTGCAATTTGCAAACACCCAACAGCTCCAACGGCTACGGCAACGATAAAATATATTCCGCCTAATTCCCCAGGACCCTATTCAGCCTCATCTGTACTCTCGTGAACAAGGAATAGGTGTTTGCCAATTGGCTATCAGTTTGCCGACGATCTCAATGCTACTAACATTCCAGTAAACAATAATCAAAAATAAATGCATCAACATCAGCGTAATCATCCCAGCAAGACTGCCACATGTGACTCCAATCTTCAATGTTCTTGTCCATGTCCCAACCGCGGGAATGTCGCCATACCAGATAAGAAGAGCTGGGGTGGCCATCAGATACAAGGTAAGTAGCAGGGTTACAATTATTCCTGTATTAGATACGACGTATCCCAACCCCCATAAAATAGTGATAAACAGGAACATACAGGCATTCATTCCGGAAAGCGGGATATAGTGCGGCCAGGCCGGGTTGTACGTCCACAATAGCGATGCGGGTATCCCAACAATGACACTGAATAGTAGCAAGATGCGAAATGGTTTTCTGATTCCGTTCAAATCTCTCGGATTTCGAAACGTCTGAAGGAATGCACAGACCACTGCCACGGCAATGTTGCTAACTAGAAGCCGGTGCCACAGCTTCCAGTTTCGATTGTGCCATCCAAGTTTCCATATGAGCGCCTGGGGAAAAGCCATCAGCCCTAAAGCTAGCACGTGTCTGAGAATTGGATGGTCCCGAGCTGATTTGAACCACACCCGTGTGGGGATGTTGCTGCCCTCGCGAACTCCTGATTCTATCGCAACTCTACGTTTGAACTTCTTAAGACCCCCTTGGATGAACGTGGAGCGTATAGCAAGGCGGATGAAGTATGCGCCTAGCAAAAGACCGGATGCGAAGCCCCAGAAATGTCCTATACGTGGCTTATTCACCTCCCATTCCTATGGAAATCAGAGAATGTTGCCGGATACGGGTTTTGATTTTGACGACTTACTTTGATTTCCATCCCAAAGAATGACGTCGCGAAAGATAAAGGGATAAAAATGAATGCAAGTTCCGTGAGCTTGCTAATCGACTCTCCTTGGGATACCGCATTGCGACTTTCGATGATCGACATCGTCGACATTAATGCTTCGAAGCTCGCCACAATTCGTTGCGCCAGCCGCTTGCGGTCGGCTTCAAGTGCTAGAAGTCGGTCCTTGAGCTGCGGCAACCTATCAGAGCTGAAGTCCGGTGCCCTTTTCTCCTGGTTGGAGATCCACGACATCGACTGTAGGAGGGATGTTTCGCATTCGGTGAGGAGTCCACGCCAGTTGCACCATAATCGTCGCCACTCTGGTAATCTACTAGAGACCACAATGTCGTTGGACATTGTTGCATCAATTCCATCCAGAGTGCGGCTGATATTCCACAGAATACAGTCCCACCACTCCAGCGTTAGCGCTAGTAGACGGATTCTGGCACGAGTAAGGAGTCCTGACAGCGCGATATTTGAGTCATTGTTGGCCTCTGTCATGTCGTGTAGTAAGGATTGGAAGATATCCCGAGTACCGGCCTTTGGTGCCGTCGCCGGGGGTGATTCTCCTACAACCATATGTGAAGGCTCGAAAAGGGGCCTAGACTCTTCCTCCTCCGCCACATCCTCCGAGACGCCGCGGAATCGCCCTCCTCTTTTACTCAAGACGGTGCGCTGCTTGTCAAAAAGAAAGACTGCTACCGCGAAATGTCAATTTGGAATACACAAAACCTGAAAGAGGAGGCACGAACCACAATTTTGACCAGCCATATAAAATGTGTCCCGTTCTTCCACAGCACAGATATACGCCGAAGATTCACCAGTCTTCTCGGCGCCAGTGATGGTCTGATACGCTCGAAATATCCCACAATCAAATCTGGGGCCATCCTTAGTTGCTGCCACCAGAGCCTCTCCATCCAGTACCGCAGCTGGTGGAATCATGACTCGCTCCCATGCGGCCCTTCGAATTCTATATTTTTCGTTTTCCAGAACGAAGCTCACCGAGGCATGCATGCCCAAGCTATAAATTCCGGTACTCCACCAGCTCATCGATGAAATTTCGGCATCCAACTCTAGGCGCCGTCGACTGTGCTGAGCACGGAACTTGCAGGCCGGGCACTTCTGGTTATCCTTCCATGATGTCCCACCACAAAGATGGTTACCCGCTTCTCCTCCGGAACCATGCTGTATGAAGACTTGGATAGGAATAGAAAGGTAGCTTCCAAGAAAACTTATTAGCTCTGGCGTGAGGTCTTCGACCAGGAACACAAACGAATCGCTCGGCGGTAACGAGTCTCCTGGCGGTATTGAGTCGTCCGGCGATTCCAAGCCGCTGGTAACCGATGAGTCGTTTGGCGGTAAAAAGAGGTGCTTCCAAGTTTCTAGATAGATGCCAAGCTCGGATATCGAGGTCATAGGTTTGAAATAAAAACGTAACCCTGGAAGGAGAATGGCGAAGATGAAATACGATGAAGAAGTTGAGGTTCTATTGTACCTATTCAACTTCGAGGAGGCATGATATGTATGGCTCCTCTCTGATGGCTAAGATACAAAGTTGATGCCACTCAATCCGGCTAATCGGCCCTCCTCCCATGGTGGCAGACAACACATACCGGTAGTGGTAGGAAACGGTCAGTGGAGGCCGAGGAGCAGACTCGCTTATGCTTCTTCTTCTTGTTTCTGTACCGAGACACACACCAATTGGTTAAATAATCAATCTTTTGAACGTCAATCTATCGTCACAATCGCGTCGCTTCTACGTATAGTACCTACAGGGCACTCAACGGTCCGGTCGTCGAACCCCCCACCGCAGAAACTTCGTACCCGACGCCCTCGATCCTATGCATTTTACACATATGCTCCACACCTACGTCCCCCTCACCCCGAGAGCTCACGAGGAGCTGAAGCTTCACAATCACGGACCACCACCTTGTCTTTAGACTTTAGCGCCAAACCTCTTTTTCTTTTTCTTCTTCTCCTCCTTCCAAGTTCCGACAGTCCGTCGAAGTTCGAATAGTGTTCTCCATTATCCATACTCCGGTCCGGACTACAGACCGGACGGGACGGGACGGAGTTCCAACATCCAAGATCCAGTCCCGTCCGGCGTCCGTGCCTTTTGGAGGACGGGATAAAACTTAAAAGTAGTCCCTCGACTCCCTCCCGTCCGACAATTTGCTGGACGGGGTTGGACTGCACTCGACTGCAGTCCGGTAGTGAAAAAAAAGTGCCACTCTTTTGAATTTTCAGCACTTGCCCCACCAAATATGATAGCGTGATAGCATTTCCCACTACTCGTGCCTATCGTGTGTTGAATTCCATCCAGTGCTATTTTGCAACAGTAGCAACACCGTGAGTGGCGACAACATCTAGGTACGTCCAGTGCTCTACATACCAGCAATGCTGCGCCACAATCTTCGTCCAGCCTCCAGCAACAATAACCTACGCCACAAGCTGCGCCACAATATTTGGTTACGTTCCTACATAGTACCATCACCGCCGAGGCGTCGTCTTTACTCCAGCCCAAGCGCATATATACAGCAGTACTTCCCTCAGCCACTAACTACAACCACCGATAATACCTAAGCCGCGGGCTTTCGTTCGTGATTTCTGTCGCCTTGTACCAGTCTTTGCAGTCCGTCCCGTCCGTCCGATAGACACCTCCGGACGGACTGGACTGGACGGACTGGACTACATACCTATGGAGAACACTGTCGCCGAACCCCCCGCCGAACCCCACACCGCAAACCCCTCGTGCATTATCCTTTCCGCCCCCGTACTTTATCCTCTCCGCCCTCTCCACCTCCACCCTCCGCCCTCGGTTCACAGCTCCGCAACTCCGTGCCCCGGAGCCGGAACTCAGTGACCAGTCCCTCCGCCCTCCCCCCAAAAGAAAAGAGAAAAAAAGAGGGAAAAAAAAAACCGAACGAACCGAGTGATCGGTGCTGAACCGGCCCGTATCCAAGATCGGCGTCACCCTGGCCGGGCCGGAATCGGGGCCGGAATCGAGGCCGGAATCAGCGCCCCCACGGGCCTACGGACCCACAGGCGGGAATTGTTGGCTGCCGAGAGGTCAGCCGAGAGGTCGGGATGTCGGGTGATGTCACTCGTGTGTGGTGGTCTGTTGCTGGCCGGCGATACGTACACTGTTCTGTTCTCAGCACTCTGTTCTCGGCACTCTGTTCTCGGCACGGGGATACCTATTGCCATGATCTACTAGGTATGTAGGTACTAGATAGGTCGTATGCAATCATGAGTAAACCAAGCCGTTCTCGGCACGGGGTGAGGGTGAGGGTGAGAGTGTAGGTGACAGCCGCGTAGAAACGAACATGTAATCTGCCATCAATTAGGTACTACCAAAGGTCGAATGTAATGATGATTCTCCCCGGCAGCGTATGGCGGCGTGATATTGCAATCACCCCGCTTCATTGGTGGTACGCGGAGAGTTGTCGGAAATAAGCGATACACGATACGCGGAGAATGAGAAGAAAGTCCGCACTCGCCTTTCCAATTTCACCACACCTTATCACTCGCACTCGCTCACATTGGCAAATTCAACATCATTTGAGATCTGATTCATTTGGTATCTCCAACTCCCACCCGGCTCCAGCCCCGCATCCTCATTCATGACTATCCATATCTACATATCATCGTGCTCAAAAGTATAAAAACCAGGGGGAAAAATAAAGATAAAAAAAAAAGTGAACGATTTCTAGGTAGCATGACCTAACCAACCCACCGAAACCGAAATCCCCCAACAAGAAAACACACGAAACTCTGTCGCGTAACCAACCCAAAAACCAACAGACTAGAACAGAATAGAACAGAATAGAACAAGTGCAAAAACATAAAACTAAGCTACTTAGTTCTCAATGTGCTCTCCGTAACCGCTCTTTCCCTTCTCGAGGTTCTCGCGGTAGTCCTGAGCGGGCACCCAGCCAGGGCTGCGGCGAGCGTTGGGAACAGAGTGGTAGAGCTCGTCGACCTCCTCGAGCGAGAGACCCTTGGTCTCGTAGATGAAGAAGTAGACGAAGACGATGGCGACGGCGGTGCAGCCTCCCCAGATGAAGAAGACCTTTGAGCCGAGATCGGCGGACTCGGGACCTTTGTCGACGAGGTAGGGGGTCGAGTAGGCGAGGGCCCAGTTGAAGAGCCAGTTGGAGGCGGTGGTGAGCGACAGCGACTTGGCACGGGTCTTGAGGGGGAAGATCTCTCCGGTGACGACCCAGGCGACGGGACCCCACGAGGCGGCGAAGAAGGCGATGAAGAAACAGACGAAGGCGATCAGCACGTTGCTGGCGACGGCTCCATCGGCGGCGACACCGACGATGGCAACGATGAAGTGGAACACGGTCATGCCGACGGCACCCCAGAGGAGAAGCTGGCGACGTCCGAGCTTCTCAACGAGCCAAAGACCGGGGATGGTGGCGAAGACGTTGATCAAGTTGGTGATCAAGGCGATGGTGAAGGCGTTCTTGATGCCGGCCGAGATAAAGAAGGTGGTTCCGTAGTAGAAGATGAAGTTAACACCGGTGAGCTGCTGCAGAGCCTGGATGGCACATCCGGTGAAGGTTCGCTTGAACATGCCGGCCTTGAAGCAGTCGAGCCAGGTACCCTTGCCGAGACGCATCTCGTATTCGTGGTTGGCGCGGATCTCGTCGAGTTCGGTCATGAGGGAGTGGTCGTCGACGGGCAACTTGCGAAGACGGCTGAGCGCCTTGGAAGCTCCATCGTAGTCGTCCTTCATGATCAAGTAGCGGGGAGTCTCGGGGAGGATGAGCATGCCACCGGCCAAGATGATGGCCCACAGGAACTGAATGGCGATGGGGATACGGTAGGCGCCACTGTCGTCGCGGTTCATGGAGCCCTGGTTGGCGCAAGATGCAAGGAAGAGACCCATGGTGATAGCCCACTGGTAACAACCGACGATGGTACCACGGATCCACTTGGGCGCGGACTCGGACTGGTAGAGAGGAACGATGGCGGACAGGAGACCGACTCCGAAACCGGCGACGGCACGTCCGGCAACAAACAGGTTCTGCTCAGTGGCGATGGTCTGCAACACGACACCGACGCTGAAGACAATGCACGAGGTGATCAATCCCCATCGTCGTCCGATCTTGTCGGCAAGCTGCGAGGCGCCGAGAGCACCGAAGAAGGTACCAGCCGAGAGGATCGAGACGATCAGGGACTGTTCCGACGAGGTGATGTATGGGTTTCCGTCGGCGTCCCGACTCCGGGCGAACTGCTCCTTGAAGCGGTCCATGGCGAGGATACCGGAGATGGTTCCCGTATCGTAACTGTAGATCGAGTCAGTTTGACTGTTGTCATGGCAATCGAAGGGAAGTGCCAACATACCCGAAGAGAATACCACCAAAGGCCACGAAGAGACCGATGATGATGGCAGGCGCCGAGGCACCGGCCTCATCGGCGGGCTTTTTCAGCATGAAACCCATATTGTCGCTATGGATCGGGGTTGTCGGTGAGAGCTATTGAGGGAGCTTTCCAGAAGCGAGGAGAGTGTGATTGCCAAAGGGCCTCCCGTTTGTTGAATTGACCTGGAGAAGACGGAGGATGTTGGGATGGAGTGGAGAGCGGGGAAGACAGAGCGGGAGGTCGGCGTTATATACCGTGTTGGGCGGGAGGGAGGGGGATTGGGTGTGGGGAGGGGGGGTTGGATTGGGGACTCCGGGTGCAGGAGGGGGTGGGGTGGTCGAGAGACCTCCGTCAACCCTGCGCAGTTGCTAGTGACATTCGGAATTGGGGTAGAAAGTCAGATTATGGCGTTTCTGGTCACACATCCATGTACCATACACTTTCCGCGCCCGAGAGAAGGAAAAGGAAAAAAAAAACGTGGTCCAGACGGGTCTTACCGGACGGCACACCACTCGACATCATCATCACCATCATCATCACCAACACCAGGCACTCTGCTTGCCCACCAGTGACATGCGTTCCCTTCTGCCGGTCCACACCTCACTGTCACACGGGACGATTTCCCAGCTGCGAATGTGTAGGGAGGTAGGTACGATTTACCGCATAATCATCATCCGTTCACCGATTCGCCTCCATGAGCGCGCGCCGTGCAGAGAGTGCCCCCTGCGCGCCGCCGCCGCACTCACTCAATCCAGCGGGGTATGTACTTACGGTACATAGAGCAACCTGCTGCGAGCAGCGATATCCATCGGCACATCGCATTCGTCTCGTCTCTCGCCTCCGATCATCGGCATCCGTGGGCCGGCACTCGCAGCGGGTTTTCTTTCCTCGCATTTCTCTCCTGTGCGTGTTTTCCCCCCTTTTCTTTCCTGCCTGTCTTTCGCTTGCCTGCGAACGAGCTCCTGCTCTCCCCACAAATCCCCCCCGCGCTCTCCTCCTCTCCACACATCACGCACGTACAATCGATAGGTGGGCCATGTAGCAGGTGCATATCCCCCCCTTCCCCCAACAACAAGGCGGGGAGAGCCAGGTTTCTCCGTTCAGGGGTGGTGGTGGTGGTGGTGGTGGTGGTGGTGGTGGTGGCGGTGGTGGTGGTAGTGGTGGTGGCAGCAAGTTGCGAGCGGGGGGGTTGGAAGGTGGAGAGGGTGGATGGACAGGGTCGGGATGGATGTGGAGCAACAGCTGCTTCATGCATGCCGACAACATCCCGGAAAAACTTTGTGCCGGCCATCCGGCAAGCAGAAACGGACAAGGCTGGCAGCAATTAATGGACCGCCATTGAGATCGCGGTGGTTAGCTAGTGGGGCCTGGGCAGCCCCAGGGTGTGCGTTCTTCTTGGAGGGATAGGTACGGTACTAGGTGCTCTATAGCACCGGTAGTGCGTATCATCATGTCCACACTCTATGAGCTCCGATTCCGTCGAACCATTGTTCTCTATCCCTCACCAAACCGTTCCGTTCGTCGCCCGGGTCAGAGAATAAAGTGATTTTTCTTCTTTTCTTTCTCTCTCGTCGCCTGGTTCCTGACGAAGCTACTGTACCGTACCTATCTCGGCGGCGGCGGCGGCGAGAACGACGGAACGCCACCTATAGCGACCGAGATATTTCTATCGGGCGCCCCTTCTCTTTCCTTGCGTGCACGACTAGTACCATAGAAATACCTCCTATGATACTCCAGTAAGCGGAAATCCGTCGCAGCGTGAAATCTCAGCATCTGCATGTCTCAGCGGCGCGAAGGCTTCTCTCGCTACTCTAGATTTCTAGGTACTCTAGACCACGCGACGGAGCAGGCCGATGTTTGGCTTGGCGGCTAGACCTACTGAGAGCTCCCACATCTGCAGGGGGGGTGAGGGGGGGTGAGGGGGGGAGGGATCTCACTTCTGCTCTGCTCTGCTCTGCTCTGCTCTGCTCTGCTCTGCTCTGCTCTGCTCTGCTCTGCTCTGCTCTGCTCTGCTTCTGTCTGCTTACTTACCCAACCAAGATGTGGGCCTCGTGGAGTCGTGTGTCGAGTCGACCCTCTCTCTCTCTCCCTCTCTCGTCCAAATCGTCCAGGTTCAGCGAGCTGCCTGCTTCAAGTGGCGACGTCATGCAAGTGTGGGAGGGCGAAGAAAGTGGGAAAACTTTCCGGCCCGCATCCGAGCCTTGGCAGTCGTCACCCCCCTCCCCCCAGTCAGTCGGTCGCGCCTGCGCGGAAAATGCCGAGTACCTAGAGCACCTACCGGTATGTAAGACGGTAACATTCGCAGGCAACGGAAAGTGGAGCCTTCTGTGCTGTGATCCATCCATCACCCATCGCCGCCGCCGCCGCCGCCGCCGCCGTAGGTACCGCGCCGAAAACGAAAGCGACGTCGCTCGGTCGGAGGAGCGCGGAGGGCAGATGCCCGTGATGGGTGGCGGGAAACAATAAGTGCCCCTCCAGTCTCATGTACCAAGTACCTAGTACCCACCGGCCATGCTGCGTGCGGAATCCATAGCCTCCCCCTTTCTGCCTTCCTGCCTCCCTTCCTGCCTCCCTTCCTGCCTCCCTTCCTGCCTCCCTTCCTGCCTCCCTTCCTGCCTCCCTTCCTGCCTCCCTTCCTGCCTCCTTCATTCCTTCCTCCCTCCCTCCTTTCTTTCTCCCTTCTCCTTTCCTGGCCCCGACACGGCGACACCGACACCCCTCCGACCCCGACCCCGACCCCGACACCGTCACAACACCGACTCGACGCCGACGACCACGACGGCGATGACGCCAAAATCGTCAAGGTTTCCTTCCCCAGTAGCGTAGCGTGAGCACCAGGATCATCGGATGCACCTGACGGTCGTGTAACGTGTTCCCGAGCGGTCGACTGCAACCTTGGTTGTGTGGGTGGGTGTGTGTGGGTGGGTGAAATCACCGGTGGGAAATGTGTCAGTGTGGTAGGTGTGTAAACCAAACTCGATCGATCTGGGGCATGTTTTGGCGACGGGGGGCAGGTATCGTGGTCACTTACTGGTGGGGTGGGGTGAAGTAATGCGGTAAGTTTGAAGCGCAGAGCAGCGGCGCACAGTAGAGAAGAGCTGTGCACAGCAGACAGGGCAGAGCAGAGAAGTGCTCGTGTGCACCCACGTCGTCTCTATGCTCTCTCTTGGACAGAGGTGCGATGGTTTCAAATGCCGTGTGTATGTTCTACTAGCGCACACGATACCATCTTGACGCCAACAAACAAACCACCACTGCCTCCGGTCACCCATACCTCACCCCTCCCTCTCCCGGGCCTCGTGGAGGGGCGGCTACGCTATGTACGCTGCTCTAGTTGGTTACCTCCATAGCACTGAGAAGTCGAGTGATGCCCGCATAGGTGTTAATTACCCGTGGGCTCCGTAGCGCCGTGCAGTGCCAGTACTCTCACATTGCATAGGTACATATCCAGCCTATCGCGCTTTCCTCAAAGCTCATTACAGAACGAAACGACGGCGCGGCCGGAATAACTCGTGGTTACCTTAGCTGGGCTCTAGTAGTTATCGGTCAGACTCGGGATGGGATGGGATCGCACAGCTGTGGCGTTGTTGGCGTTGGCGTTGTTGGCGTTGTTGGCGTTGTTGGCGTTGTTGGCGTTGTTGGCGTTGTTGGCGTTGTTGGCGTTGTTGGCGTCTCGCGTCTGGCGTTTGGACTGTGGAGTCTGGAGTCGAGACTGTGGAGTCTGGACGAGCCATTTTCGTCTCGTCTCGTCTGTGTCGTGTGCGCGGACGGTTTCTTTCCCTTTTCTTTGCTTTCGTTTCTCTCGTTTCTTTCGTTTCTCTCGTTTCTTTCGTTTCTCTCGTTTCTTTCGTTTCTCTCGTTTCTTTCGTTTCTCTCGTTTCTTTCGTTTCTTCCATTGCTTTCGTTTCTTTCGTTGCTTTCGTTTCTTTCGTTGCTTTCGTTTCTTTCGTTGCTTTCGTTGCTTTCGTTTCTTTCGTTGCTTTCGTTGCTTTCGTTTCTTTCGTTGCTTTCGTTTCTTTCGTTTCTTTCGTTGCTTTCGTTGCTTTCGTTGCTTTCGTTTCTTTCGTTGCTTTCGTTTCTTTCGTTGCTTTCGTTGCTTTCGTTGCTTTTTTCGCCACACCTTGTTTCCACGCTGACGGGAGGCGGCGGCGGCGGCGGCGATAGGCTGTGGATGGTTGGCGAGGGCGAGATGTCCCAGGGCCAAATGCCTCAAGTTTCAACGACTCGTGAAATCCGTCGTGGCTATCCGGTCCAGTGGCGGCGGGCCGGCGAGAATTCCTATCTATCCAGCTATCTATCGCACGTATGTACGGTATGTACGATATGTTTGCATGCATGACCCGATTGAAGATGTTCTACATGGCGATGGTTCGATACCTACCCCTCAAAACGTACGGTATGTACGGGTTCTCCATGCTCCACTCTGCTCAAGAGCCCAGCTATCTACCCCCGAAAGTACATAAGATACATACCACTACCGGTACCGGTATCACCAACTCCCGCGTGGCGCTGGCTGGGCTGCTGCACGAAAAATTTGTCTCCTGCAGCCACACCGTAAGCACCACTAGTGGCAGTGGCAGTGGCAGTGGCCGAGGCAGAGGCAGGCAGTGGCCACATGGCTGCAGGCTTTCCCTTCCTCCCTGCTCACCACTCTGCATACATACCACTGTGCATACCAACGGTAACCAACAACCTAACCAACCGCGTACTGACGCCCCCGACCACCGCAGTCAACACCGAGCTGGACTTCACCGTATCTCTGAAGATATCTACTCTCGAGTCTAGATACCAGTAGATATCGACCCAGAACCGGAATCAGAACCAGAGCCAGAACCAGCCATTCGCCTCCGCAATTGTACTTGCCCCCTCCCTTGCCCCCTCCCCTTCCCTCCCTCCCTTGCCCCCTCTCTCCCCCCGCCCGACCCGCCCCGCCTCGCTCCACGCCCCCGCTTCACCCCTCGCTTCACCCCCCGCGCCCCCCGCGTTTGCTGGTTTATCAAGGCTCGACCGATGTTTGCTTCGCTTCCTGGAGCCTGGAGGCTGGCCGCTGGCGGTGACCTGGTGCAGGGCTACAGGCCATCTATCTGGAGCAACCAGTGGAGCAACCAGTGGAGCAACCAGTGGAGCAACCAGTGGAGCAACAAGCGAGCTGCTTCACGAGCGACAGGGGGAGATACATAGTAGATCTCACCTCTCACTTCTGACCGTTTGCGTCGTATGTATAAGCCTCGTGGAGCCGAGCGGGGGGAGTGCCCGGGGTGGTGAGGGGGTGAGGGGGCTGTTGACGCGGCGTTGGTATGTCTGAATGTCTGAATGTCTGAATGTATGCATGTATCTACAATGCATGTATGATATGTACATGTCGACGATATCTATACACGCGGTACTCCATAGTACCCACCGTACTGTATTCCCCCTACTGCTACTATACACCCCCTACTAATAGGCATGTATAGAGAGTCCCGTATACCCAGCTCCGAGCCCACGAACGAGTGGGAGCGAAGGAGACTCTGGAGGCGAGAAAATTTCGCGCATGCAGGTGTATGTATGTACGTATCATATGTATGCATCTACACATACCCATACTCAGTATGCATGCACATAGGTATAGGTGTGTGTATGGGTGTATGCAAGGGTATCTGGATATCTGTACATAAATGTGCCGCATCGCGATCCACGGCCGCATGGGCGGCGTTGATCCCGCACCGAGTACCGTACAATACATACCGTACTTAGATACGATACGTACGATACGATATACGTTACGTACGTGCGGGTGCGGGTTTGTTTGTCCGCCCCGTCTCGTCCCAGGACATAGATACCTATGGTACCTACAGTACGATCCGCACCTGCTATCAAGTCCCGGACAGTGGAAACTGTAGACTTTGCTTTCCCCTCCCCTCTCCTCCCAGGCTTCCCCTCCCCTCCCCTGTATCCGCGTGGTTTCCACCGTTCATCCCCGGTTCGGGTCAACGCTCACTCCACCCCTCACCCCTCACCCCCCCTCCCACTCTCACTCCCCACCCACAGGTTCGTCCGGACGCAGTATGTACGCTGGAGAGTCAGCGCTGGGTCCACGGTATAGGTATATTACCGGTGAAGGCTGAATCCGACACGACAGGCAGGAATGCCCCGCACGTTCTCCTGGTAGGCTGAATCCGACACGACAGGCAGGAATGCCCCGCACGTTCTCCTGGTAGGCTGGTACCGGGACCGGCACATAAGTCATAACGGTGGTTCCACCGCCACTGGAGTCGCGAGATCCATGAAGCTTGAAGCAGCTTTTTTTTTGGTCATCCCGGGTTGTGCGTGCTATGGATACGGTATATACGGTCTCTATATGCGTATCGCATGTATCGTATTCTTTAGTATGGTACCGCTATGGGGAGAGGGGCAGGAGGGGAGACGTGTCGAGCTACGGCCTATTCCCTGCGCCGTCGTGCATGGAGGGAAGCCGACCATACCTCTACACACCACGGCGTTCTCGCCGAAGTCCAGCCTTCGAACTTCGAATCCGGACCCGGGCCCCCCGTTGGGCCGCTGGCCGGAAGGGGGGAAGCCTGAGTACACACGAGAAGAGTCGGCCCGTCTAGGCGTCCTCCCACCACGCCAGTTCGATGTCTATAACCCCATGGGGAGGGAGGTGAGCTCAGCGCGTCTTTTCGGGGCTGGGGAACCCGCCGCTGGCTGGTTGGTTGCGGAACTGGTTGGCTGGTTGGCTGGTTGGCTGGTTGGAGGAGACGACGGAAGGCGCTTATGCACGACGAGACTCGACTTGTCGCGGCGAGGTGAGGCTTCCTTCCGAACCCGCTTCAAGCCTAGGGGAGGAGAGGAGGGTCGCTACACACTCCGAGTCGGTAACTACTCTAATCTCGCCCACCGGTTCCCCCGCCTCCCCCGCCTCCCCCGCCTCCCCCGTATGTATCCCCCGTATGTATCCCCCGTCTCCCCCCCTTTTTCCTCAGCGAGCCGGATCGGATAGCGCTGATGCTGATGCTTGGAAGTAGGGTTGTGGGTAGAGTAGAGTAGAGTTGGAGTAGGTAATAAGAATAGCCACGGTCAAGGAGCCGAGAGCGCAAACGGTGGAGGAGGTATTGAATTGACCAGTTCCGCAGATACCGCCAGAAATAGGCACATAATCCCTCGAGTGACGAGTCCTGTCATCACGCTCCGGCGTCCGTATTGCGGCACAGCGCATGCAAATAGAGTAGAGTAGGTAAGTCGGCGGTTTCGATCGGTCTCGGGAGTCGGTCGGTCGAGCTCGCACATCCACATCCACATCCACATCGCACTGTTTCATCGCCGTCCGCGCACGGTACCTACTGTGCTAGCACGTAGAGCAGAGGAACTAGTTAGTCAAGCAGATACCTGGAGGTTGGATACAAGCATCGCCAAGCAATGCGCTCGACTCCAGTGGCGTCGTGGCGCGGCCAAGACATGTTGCGCATGAGCGGCCGCGGCGGCCAAGCAAGCAGTACTGTAGCTTGTGCAACTTGTGCGCCCGTCGATCCGTCGGATATTCCGGTTCTCCGAGGGGTGGTTGCGAGGGAAAGCGCGAGATACGTTAGTACCAACTGAGCAGTCGCACTAGCCGTACGCAGTTGGTCGGTCGACCATGCCTGTCCCTGCCTGCAGACAACGCCTGCTAGCTCTGGGGAGAAGTCCGCACTCCCACACTAATCCACCGCGACCGGGGGTGTTCCCTACAGGCGCGTGTCCACGGAAATATAATTTTCCATGGGAGCGGGCTAGCGTTGCGTCTGCGGGCGCGCGGTGCCGGGAAGGGAAGCTCTGAGCAGTAGCCGCTGCAGCTGCGTCCGAGTCGGGTTGTTGTGGTGAAGCCAGGGCGAGCGAGCGCCGAGTGCAAAATTCGGTGCGATGGTTGGAGTCTCCTGCGAGTCTGCGACCGCAAGAAGTCGGCCAATCGTGCGTGAGGCTGCTGAGTGAGATTTGCAGCTCCTTCTTCTCTCTCCCACTCTCTCCACACTGGCCGCGACAGATCTTATCCGGTCTCCGATCCGTTGCGTGGGCTGGATGCTTACCTGCTGTCTCACCTACATACATATGTTGGGTCTCTCGCGTGGCAAATATGCGCGGTTTGCTCTTGAGCTCTTCCTCTTCCTTGCCGTCGAGATCGATATCGACGAGACGAGAGGTTGTTGGTCAACACTCGGTATCGGCATCAGCGGTGATGGCGGCGGTGATGGTGGTGGTGGAGCGTGGAGGTGATGGTGGGGTGCATTGACACGGCGGGGGCGAGGCTAGCTGGGTGGGACCTAGGAACACACCCTGGTCTCACCCAAGCCACATGCCATGCTTCTCTCCACGTGAGACATCGCCGCCGTATGCTCCACTACTGCATACAGCTCTCGACATCCAACGAAATCCATGATCCCCCCTGCAGAACCCTGGTGTCCGGCTCGAGGGCCGTACCCGCCGATATCGCATCGGAGAGAATACCGGTGCTCGGGTTCGGTGGCCAAGATCGTGCTGACTCGTGGATTTGGTAAGGAGCCAATGCTTTCGATGCGGTGACGCGGCGGAGGAATTCACCCATGTGCGTACTCCACTTCATCAGCTGCGACAGTTCCACGTCCAGTTGCCGCTGCTCTTCACTTCCGACTCCAGTTGCGATTCCAATTCCCAGTCCAGTCCAGTTCCCAGTCCAGTCCAGTTCCCAGTCCAGTTCCCAGCGCGGTTCCGTACCAGTTCCGTACCAGTTCCGTGCCAGTTCCAGTACCAGCCTCAGTCCCAGTCGCAGTTCCAATCCGAACCGGCGGGAAATCCGGAGAACCTGGAATGTACGTAAAGGGCTTGCGAATGTCTCTCTCCCGCCTCCGCCCTTTGATGGGCAATCCACTCCGATCCATTCCCATCCTGGCGATGCCCGCCGATCTTGCCGGATCCAGTCGTCCTCGCAGGAATACGGTCATGGGTGGCGATAAGTAGTGCACTTACATATCGACTGGCTGCTGCCGTGCTGGATGATCGCTACGCAACCGCGATGGACTCTGGAGGGGAGCGAATGGGATGGGGAATGCGGGGTGTAGTTATCACCATCCGCATCATTGTCTAGCAGTTACTCCTGCTCACTCCTGCTTCCTCCTGTCCATCCGCTTGAAAGCCATCGTGCAATCGTGCAGTCGAATCGAGCTCGACTGGCAATTCCAAGTTCTTTCGCAATTACCAGCACCGCAACCGATCTTCCGGCTCAGCTGCACATTCTCATCCGCCAACTCCAGTTATTGTCCGCAACTGCTAAAAGCCGGATCTCCACACAGCGATACTTGCAGGCGCGCTCGCCAGAGTCGCCACAGTGCAGGAGCCGAGCGCCGCTGACGAGGGAGCCCGTCAACTGCACGACTGGAGTAGACGCTGCACGGTACGGTAAGCGGATGCTTGTTCCGTCTGTCGCGGCGAGAGTGCTGGCGAAGCTGATGGAGTGAGTCCGGTTTCGAGGATGCGGGGGCGGGAATCATGAGATGGCACTCGGTAAGATTTGTGATCACTCAGCGATCGGGCGGCTTTGATGGCAGCTATCTAGGCAATCCTGGCACACAGTGTATCAAGAATCTCAATCATTTCCATCTTGTTTGGTTCTTGTTGGATCGTTGGACAACGGTTTTCAGCTACAGCATGTATGTACGAGTCCGAGTGATGCGCGTGACGACTCGACCAATTGTCCACCTCCCTTCGGTCTGCCGCATACCGCTACTTTGATCAACAGCAGACTGCTTAATGTGGCTCTCTCCAGCCACCTACAAACACCTTACGGAGATTTTCAGCCACGGCTCAGCTGAATTTCGGAGCCATTCTCGACGAAGCCACTTGTGCCGTATGCGTGAGATTCGAAATGTAATCATGCGCTATCACTCGGCTGGCGGTGATGGAGGAGCGAGTTCCCAGGGAGTGGCCGCACAGCCGGAAGGTGCGATAATGTACCGTTATGAGACGTTACATCGTCGACTCTGGAGCGATGTATATAACTCAGAATAGCTTTGAATAAAATAGCCCACAAGAAGACGTTGAACAAAACAGAAGGCATCAGATCCTTTCACCAGGAGATTTCTAAACTGTACATGGTGCAGACGAAACCGGCAGTTAACTTGCGGGGATACGGTTGCGATCTTAACTCCGGGAGTTCGCATTATTGCCGACAGAGCGTAGGTCGCGCATACATAGACTTGGCCGCAGAAGCCCATTGACTGTAGCGCGGTTCTATCGTGCCTGCCTACCGTGAGGTACGGTATTCAGCACTACGCATCACACAGTATCACTCGGTCCGCCACTCGACGCCCGTGGTTCGCAGTGATTGACATGTAGTTTTGGGGGCCAAAGGCACACGAAATATACACTATATCCATGCCACAGCATGGATATAGTGGGCTTCGAGAGAATCAAGACAGAAAGTGTCTGGTAGTGATGGAATTAGACAGGAAGAAAGCTTCTCGGAGCTTATTGCTGTACGGTGACTATGGTGCTATCATACCTAGCACTTAGTTATGGGTCTTCGATGGACCGAGTTTGTACTAGGAAGTATACGTTCAACGAATGCCACAGCTTGAGACACGGTATGTAACTGCTACCTCGCGGGCACGGATACTCGCTGCACCTATGTAGAAAAATCGAGCTCATCTGAGGTTGGACAGATGCGTGGTACAGTCATATTCGCTTTTGCCCAGGATACCACATCGTCTCTGTTAGTATAGTGGTTAGTATTTCCGCCTGTCAAAACGATAGTTCGCGGGAGACCAGGGTTCAATTCCCTGACAGAGAGTTGTTCTTTTTCTTTGGTACCGAAAGCATGGTCTTTTGCTGCTAGTGGAGTAATGAGAAGCTAGTGGGAGGGCTGGCGATACCACATCCGGTGTTGGGTTGAGGGGTTGGTTCTTTTGCGGGTCGGTCTGGTTGTCTGCCACCACCATGAGAGGCGCGATATAGATAGGATAGATTGGGGATGCGAGCCACGGACGAGGTAAGATAAGAGGAGTGGTTAGTATAAGAGGAGTGGCTAGTTTTTTTTTTTTTTTTTTTTTTGTTCCAAAATCGTAGCATTCGACCTTAGCAGATCATGGCTGTATACACGTCCGATTCCACCGCACTGTCTCCGACCGCTGGCCGCTCGCTCGATGTGAAACGTTCCCTATTGCCCTCCGCCCGGCCCATCCGCGCCTAACAAAGGGAAAGATAGAAAGAAAGAAGGACAGATGAGATGACAACGGAAGGGAACGGAACGGAACGGAAAGGGAAAGCGTCAGTCTTTCTCAAAACCCCACCGCATGAAAAGATCCCTAGCCAACTCCTTCAGCCTAGGTATCTAACGCCTCATCTCTTCCCGCGTATCTTTGCCGGAATCTCCGGCCGACTATGTAGCCAGTACTCCAATTCCTCCGCTCTTGATCTCACCGCGTTCTAGTCTATCACTCTGCCCGGCGCCCGAGTTGGGGTTGGGGTTGGGGTTGAGGTGTCTGGTGCCGGAGGAGTGGCTGGTCTGATCGGTGGATCCGAACGATGGAGGGCAGCTTGTAGCTTGTAGTAGCAGATGAGAGCCATATAAGATGGCTCTTCGAAGTTGAAAACAATCTCAACTTCTCCATCATACTTCATTGTCGCCGTTCCCTTTGCCGGGATACGTCAAGGGGTCACGTTATGTATCACTCGGGAGTCGGGGTTGTACCTCGCTGTTGGCGAGGTACATAATTGCAGCGGAAAATTGGAGAGGAATCAAGTCTGCCTCAGATGTTGATTTGTAGATGTGAAGATGGGAGATAGCTTGAAGCCGCGAGAGTACGTAAGAACGATTACCTTCTCAGCACAACCGCTCGATGCGACGGCTTCTTCCCCGTGCGCCCGCGCCGGCATCGCCTGTTTAGTGGTCACTGGGCCGGATCTTCATAGGTTCTTACGCTCCGGCTGCCAGCTGCTGCATGTTGATATTTTGCGTCTTATTTCCTGTTCCGGAGTCACTGCTACTCAGGGCGGTCAACCGTCCGTCCAGTCCGTTTTTGAGGTTGCCCGAGACGGCCCAGCCACCAAGGTGTTTTACCCGCCGTGGGCCTATGCCTCTCCGGAGGTGGCGGTTCACGATGTGCTCACCCCCGCCTGAGATGTGTGGTCGCTCGGCTGCTTGATGTCCTTCGTGATCCTTGGACGGAGTGGGATATGGCGTGGTTTCGACGGCCCCAGAGAGCTTGAAAACATGACCAAATTATTCGGCAGGCTCCCGCAACGGTGGTGGTCGATGTGGAAAGCCCGGAATTCGAAAACACCACCCAGAACCGTGAGATAAAGGCGAAGATGCTCGATACATATCATGGGGTGCCCGAAGGCAAGGATGAGATAACCCCTAGGGGGCACGAGTGGTTTGATAATAACATGCGCGATGTGGAGGAACTCTTGGGCGAGGATCGGAAGGAGGAGTTCCTGTGGTTCAGGCGGTTTTTGGCGTCAATCTTCAAACTCGACCCAGAGGAGCGGCCAGTGGCAGCCGATCTGCTCGATGGCCTCCTAGAAGAGTGGTGTACTGTGTCAGCGATGGAACGTTCATGGTCCGGACCGACTCTACTCGAACAGAGGCCCCATTACCGTAGCTACTCGTAAATAATAAGACACAACCGCTCAACATTCTGAATGAGCTTGCCGAGTGGCAATGAAAGTCCAGTAACCACTTTCGTCGCCATTTGAGCACGATCTCTTGTACAAAGCACCATACAGCCCTCTTTCGCCGCGCTCGTGCCACCCGTTTCCACTCAGCAAGCTCATTCAGAATGCTTAGCGGTTGTGTCTTATTTACGAGTAGATACGGTATCTTCACCGGCGGCATTGAACTCTTTGTTGAAGGAAAAAGCAGCCAGCAGCAGGAGTAGAAGGGCGGTACGTGAGAATTGATGTCTGTTGCATTACAGGTAGAATGGACAGACATTGTAAATGTTCAAAGTACCGTACCTATCCAATCGATCATAAGCACCGGGCTGTGGGTGGCTAGAGGTTAAAATAAACTTGGCGAGTGATAATGAAAATGATGCAAAGTGGTGAATATCAGCTTGCCACTCTTGCAAGGACGCAAGTACTTACCTTCTCCTTCAAAAATCCCCCTTAGGTACCATGGGCAGAATGGAGGGATGAAGATGGGGCGGGGGTGGCACGGTCAGAATAGGTACATAGCTAAAACTTCCTCCGGTGGGCTTATTTCTTTTTGGGCTTCTTTCACGAAACCAGGCATTGGGTAGTGGTCGATTCGCTCCACGTCCATGTGACGCGCTGCGGACAGGGCAGGAGAAACGGTATGCCCAGCCGTCATACCAGTCTTTTTCGTGGGTTGGTTGGGAGGACAGTCACTGCGTCGCCCAAGATCACCCCCATTTTTCGTCTTGGCTGCGTGCGCAACACTCGCTCATGCGAGGTACGGGGGTTCCCACCGAGCGACAGACAAAAGACTTCAAATATCGGACGGGATCGATCGGAGGATCCTTCGTGGAAGCGCCGCCTTGTGTTCAAGCTCAAACTGATTTATTCATTCGTTGCATGCTCCAGGAGCGCGGGAACGTAGAGGCGCCTCTGTGCAGTGATGAATGGCGGTATGGAGAAACGTTGTTGTTGTCAGAACGGGTGTGGAGACAGTCGAGACCTTGTTGTTGTCAGAGCATACCGCGGAGACAGCGTAGTGTGACCCGGGTCAGTGACCAGTCTCGAAGCGGAGGGTCAACGTTCATATATTCTGATCGTATTCTTGTTCTTGCTTTTATTCCTACTTTTGGTCTCATCACAGGCAGTCACATAATTCATCACCATTTTTGCCTGATCAAGTTTTTGCGTATCTCAATGCGACCCACTCTAGCTACTTAGAGTATACGTGACTTTGGTCAACGCCGCTGTCGGCATGGCAGCAACGACCAGCCGAGCAGAGTGAGACTAAGCCAGACCTGGATGATCGCCTGTGATCACTAAATATCACTGCGGCGAACAAAGGTATGTTTCTGCCTTCGAACCAGGTACATATCATACAACCAACAAAGTGCGTCAAATGCTCATCCAGTCACGACCCACATCACCATATATTTGTTTCTATAGCTGCAAAGCTTTGACGGCGCTAGCGTTCGAATAAAAAATTAATTACCGTCACCAATACACACAAAAGCCGGATTCTCTATATAATCATTCCCCAGCAACACACGCCCATTCAGCATTTTTTCAAACGATCGCGCATTTATCCATGTACAAGGCCCTCCAGAAAGGAATCTGCGATCTGCTTTTTTTTTAGAAACGCCCAATTCGGACACCACACATCGCACAGCACCCCCGATAGTTTTTGCATGTCAAATTCAGTTTCTGCTTGAAGCATGGCCGGCAGAGGCTAGACGAAGGATATTGGGAGCCGGTGGTCGAAACGCCGGTATAGAGGGGAGTGAAGGAAGATTTGCAGCAGACGGAGCTGAAAGGTGGAGGCTAGGTGGAGGCATCATCAAGGAGCGAGATTCGTCACGTACAAGCACTCGGTCAACATCTTTGTTTCGTGTTGGAGATGTTGATGGCGCGGGATCTTTATTCCAGGGCGGAGGCTGGGGGATCTCACATCGGACCCCCTGCGGATCGACCAGGGTAAGGGACCATTGGGGAAAGCTAGTTTTGACTGTCATAATTTATGGGACTAGGTCTAATTTATGAGTTTTTGGTTTTGATTCAATATTGATTGCGTGTGTTCTATTCTGGTTGCGGCGATGTGAGAAGATCAGTGCCCTAGAGATGTGTGCTAACCATAATTTCAGCTCAGTGTGGTAGTACTAATAGCAGCTTCAAGATTCACATTTACCATTTCTTCAACTATCCATCCTTCTGTCCACTAACGCCACAGCTAACCGCAAACTCCGGTGAGCCAGAGAGTGTAGTAACCAAGCCGAAACTTCTAAGATCGAGCCAAACGCAACAACTAATATACCTTACGATTCACACGCTCCTCAACAAACCCACCATCCTACATAATCGATCGTAGCCACGTGGTACTTGTCTAATGTATTGTATATAAATTCCAGTCCCAGCAACTCTTCCATAGCACTGTTGACGATTTCCGTCGACAGCAAACTCTTGATGGCGGAAACGACGACACCCTTAGGGCGGTCCGCCGCCCGGACGATATCGAGGACGAGCCTGGCCTCGCGGGAAGTAAGCGGGGCTAACCTCTCGCTAGGCGGCTTGCTAGGTGCCGTGCAGGAACTGCTCCCTCTTTTCCCCATCTTCTGCTTACCTTCCCCCCACTCGTATCCCGCCTCCGCCCATTCGCTACGCCCAAACGAGCTTCCCTCCCCCATCGCCGTGTCTTTCTCCTACCCAGCTTCCTCCCTTGTTGCGTCATCCCGCGCGCGGCTACCCACATTCGTGCAGCCCTCGCTATTTGGCCTCGTACCGCTTTCCCGACCCAACGGCATCCCATTTCCCCTGCCGCTCACCACATTCTCGATCGCCACTCCCACGATCCTTCCACCTCTACCCTCCTTCGGGAAAGCCCCTCTCGGAATCCCAGGCAACCTGATTCACAGCACGAAAATGAGCAGATTGAAATCCTTGTATCCGTTCTCGGGATCCTCGGCCACCAGGTCCCGCACCAGCGCTACGAACCCGTCCCGCGTGTGCCGTATCCCCGCTGGGTTGACGATGTGCTCCCAGCCCACGTGCCGGAACACGTGCTCGATGTCTACCATATCTCCTAGGAGCGTGGGGTTCGTGAGGGGATGTGCGCGCATGCTCGTGTAGAATGTCGACAGTGATGTCAGCGACATCGCGCTAGTGCTCGTACTGGTGGCAGAGGGTGCGAAGTGCGTGAATAGCGAGTCTGCGAGGAAGTAGAGGGAGGGGTTTGGCGTGCCGTCGTCCGAGAGGAGGTGGTGCCACAGAAGGAGGGCGGATCCTGAGGCGCTTATGGCTGCCATAGGTACCTAGTTCTTTACTTTTTGCGGGTGCGGGACTTTGTGTGATACGCGGTTTCATGGCGGGAATTTGTGTCTCGGTGGTCGTCGCACGGCGAGCAGTGGAAACGTGAAGCACCGAAATGTATAAAACTGACTGGAGATATGGGCGGGCTAGGTCCTCGCGGCGGGAGGAGCTGCGGGAGGACACGAGTGATGCTTGTAAAGCTGTGTGTACGTTGATTTAAGAAAGCGGGGGTGCGCGGGGGCGGGCCGGTGCAAGGATCAGCGATCCTTGCCGACAATTACGGGAACGATGTATATACAACGGCTTCGGCAAGTAATATGCGGAACGTGATACATGGTACCAGATCCAGTCTCACCCTTTGCTTCCAGAATACATGGTTTCATCATCTTCGTTGTGTCGGACAACGTGCGACATCCAAGTGAGTTATGGTGATTTGTGAGAGATTACGAACTACAATTCGTCTTTTTGCTGTAGGACGGTATCTTCCTCCTGACCAATCGTCCTCTCCAAGCCTCTCTCGCTTACCGCTTTGAATCAGAAATTACCCCACCGAACACCGGAAACAGAAATGACAGTCCACATCTCTCTACTCTATCCTCCCTAGATCTAAAAGTGAGCCTCCGAAGAGGCTCGAGATGTCCATTGTGTGCTGTGGCGGCGTGTCGTACATAGCCATCCTCTTCCCGCAGCAGAACTTATTCGATCGAAGGCGGGATTGGCGAACTGCTAGCCGTCATGGTTCGTCGTGGTCTATGCCCTCCTACTTAAACCTGGATCTGGGGGCAAAGCGAGTGAATTGTTTGCGGCCGTTGTCTAATTTACAAAACCATGCCTTTGACATCACTCCACTTCCGTCTCGCTTTTTCGATCTTATTTACGTAATCCTTTGCCCTTTCAATAACTGCCTGAAGCCCTATTGACTCTTAACTCGCCAAGAGGGAGAGGAAGGATGGAATCTTGATATATCACTCGACACACCGCAACCTCTAAATGCATAATTAAAACCTCCTCTATCGTGACCCGTCTTTGACGGTGGAGATAATACGGTGTATCTCATCTACGATGATACAATAAGATCAAATACAATGAAAACAGAATGAGAAAAATAATATCCGTCTGTAAAGTGATGCGAGTCATATTATATGAGTTATAGCCGGGTATGGTTAGTCCATACTCTACCGGCGCTCGTGATTGAACCGGCTAACGCTGGGGAGTTTAGGTAAGCGTGCAACGTTAGCGTGTAAAATCCTCGGACGGAGACCGGCGAGTGATTCTCCGAACGAAAGGGTTAGATACTCTTTATATCACATTCCGCAGCGATACTCCTGGATAATTCTGCCCGGTCATGTCCGGTTTAGGATCGTTCTGCGATCTCACCTTCCATTCTCTCCGGCCGGTCCTATTTTCGAATTTTCTTCTCGCTAATTACGCGTAATTTCTTTGGACAACGAGGCAGCTCGTCAGAGACTGTGCAGATCTATTCGTCAGGCTCCTCCTCGTGCACCTGTGCCTAGCATAATGGACACAGAGACCGCGGCGGTGTGACTACCGCCTTCATGCGGATCGAACTCCCCAACCACCATCGAGCAGCCTTCCGTCATTGCACTGCCCTCGCTCAACCCCATGAGCATGCGTACCTACATGCCTCTTCCTTAGACCACCACACGTAGTGTATTTTACATGAAATGAAAAAGGAAACCATGTCAACGGAAATACGAGACGTAGAGAGCTCGAGGAGCCGAGACCTAGAACCTCCCACCGCAGTAAACGAAAGAGAATAGGTAGTCTTCAGCCTAGTCTCAGAAGTGGGGCCAATAGTTGCTCCATGGAACAACGTCGAACGAGCCCTTCTCCAGGCTTCGAAGACTGATGAAGGATTCGCTTACCATGAAGCCCCTCGCAACAAGGACGAAGAGGAGAAGCGGAAAACAGAAACACAAGGACACCGTATTCACGACACAGTCACCACCGCCTAGCCACTTCATGCACTTGACCAAGCGCCCCGGTCCGGTCCTCGTATAGAAATAACGATCGAGCTTCTCGGCGCACAGATAAGCGCCTAAGCCCAGAGGTATACCCACCGCGACCGCAACCGAGGAGATCCTCCAGAGCAGCAGCTCGATCTGACTCGGCATGTGCGTATTCCACGCTGAGGCATGCGCCCCGCCATAAGCCACAGCAAATGCCACCAGAACCAACCACGAGCCTTGCTTGTCGTCGTCGAATCGCACGGAGCCCTCCCTCAGCACCATACGCGCCCGGACGCAGGCATTCTCCCGCGAAGAGGCATCGTGGAAGCCGATGTCCTCGGGCATGAGGCTAAAAGCCCCCTTGGATCGAATGTCGTAATCCTGCCATCTATTCCTTGCTTTGGAGTCGCCACTGGCTGGCGGCCATAAACAGAACGAGTCGCGCCAGCCAAAAAAGTTGAAGATGTTGTAGCCCCCGGCAACCCGGATGCGGTGCATGCGTGCACGAACCCGGTTGGCTTCCAGCCGGTCAGGGTATTTCGTGTCGGCACGCGCCAATTCCGCGTCTTCGCTATGAGGGGAAACGTTGTCCTTTACTTCGGGGGCTACCAGCACATCCGCCACCGCATCTTCCGTGTGAGGGCCGGAAATCGGTATTTCGAAATCTGGTGCGCCGTAGTTGCGACTTCCATCGAACGAACGGTATATCCTCGCCGCCAGACTCGGTTCGAGGTGCAGTAAGACGGGGTACCGGATATCCATCGGCTTGTGCCACCAGAAGGCGTATATCGCCACGGCACAGAGAACGTGCATGATGGTGTGGAGTTCAAGTAGAGTGAGGGGTAATCCACTCGTCAAGCGCCCAGCTCCCTCGACTACGAGCCACTGGCAGGTGTTAGTACTAGTTGACCTCTCTGCACCTCCTAGAAAGTAGTATGGATTCAACCTTACCAGCGCCTGGATACAAACAACGACCTTGGCCAGACCATCGGCCTTGGATTTGTCCTCGATTAACCGTGGCTCAAGATCTTCGGTAACATTGATTTCATCTTGTGCGTACAAGAGAGTAAAGCCCTGGGCCGTCAAAGTCACCGGGAGTCCGTAAACCTTCTCAGGCCCGGGATGTACGGCATATCCGCCCATGAGAACGAAGAACGCGGCCTTCATGTCAAAGCCTTCGATCCGCTCGTCCTGATTTTTAGTCCCCCTTAACTTCGCGAAATTCAGTCGGTGCGTCTGTATCTTCAGAATGACGTTCCGGATCGCGCGGGCTTCCATGAACTGATCGTAGGCACACCAGAGGACAAACTCCGGAGCGAGCATTCCCAGCAGCAGCCAGGCCAGCTTGAACAGGAGTAACCGCCCCGGAGTCGGTTGCGGGTTGATGTTTAGGTGTACTGCCGTCCACACGCAGAGACCGAGGGTAATGAGGCACGGAAGCAAGATGCCCATGGTCCCCCGTCGCGTAGGTTCCGATCCCCACGATGGCTCTGTTTCGACGACTGGCAATGCCAAAGCCAGCCGGGCATGGATAGCCACAAGTAATAGCGTGACGATGGCTCTCATTCTGGCCGCGCTTAGTTTTGGTAGCAACTTGCCGTCGGTGAAGTAGGTACAAATTGCTTGCTCCTTTCGCCGCACTCGACTCTCTCCCGGCGTGGGTGGCTTTTCGATATCGGAGGCTCCGCAGACTTTCTACCCGAATGGCCGTCCCCTGGGTAGCTGTTTTCCTTGAATAGGTTGAAGACTTTCGTGTGCACTAGAATCTATCGTTTCGTTGCTGGGCCCGTTTGTATCGACCGAGGGGCTGGATGCGGACTTGACTATTGGAGAGTTGACAGAGGTTTCAAGAGATATCACTCTCTGGGAGTAAGAGCCCAACTTCTTATAGTTGAACCTCGTTTTTCCATACAGGCTGCTTTCTTCTCGGGGTACGTACGTGTTCCACACATGCCTGGTTGAAAAACCACTGTAGCGCCGAGAAGCTGTACAATGCTGCGGGTGTGCTGACACCTCATACGCCAACTATGTAGTTTGTACTCTTGCCCACTTCACATCAGTGACATCCCCTCAATCGTAGCAAATGTTTTCGACTATCTACTGGTCAAGGCTGGACACTACTGCCCCTAGTCACGCAAGTGTCTCAAAATAGAGCTCATCGGGATCTGTCCTGTCCGTGGGGGATGCATTGATCTGATTTACCTCCCAGTTTTATCTGCTCCCACCGAGGCCGGAAGGATTCCTTGTAGAAACCACAGGGCGGAGTTCCCTCTACCACGTTCTACTATGTTCGCAGAGTAAACGATAAGGTGCACAGCGGGGACGTCATTTGTAGCTTTTTTCTGTTGCGTCTTGTTCTGTGCTCGACTGGTATGTAGTTGACACACGTTCAAAATCGCATGGCTGCCCTCCGGTTGATTAATGGAGAAGTGTCACCGGGAATTCCGCTGAAGCGCTTGCTGAATTAAAACTTGTAGGAGAGCAGAGATGATTGCATGTGGTTGGTGTGTGTGATGAACGAGGCCAACCAGGTTCTTTGGCGCCGGTGTATCCTTCACTGGAAGGACATACTCTACACGCAACGAAGTGAAGAAGGTAAGCGACCGAAAAATATACAATACAGAAAAAATACCATGGCTATTGGCTGTCCCGCGCCTGCGAATCTGCCTTGATAGTACTATTAGTAGGTGCTTCGATTACAGCATGTAGACAACCAACATTAGGTAGGTATACTGAAAGTTGTGACAATAAACTCGCCCCAGAAATGTCACGTGCGCTAGTACTACTATATTTCCGCAGGCTCCATCTACATACCCGCACATGTAGCTTCGTGGCGGTGAATGGCGGTTTAGCGAGGCACTAGTTCGTGGCTAAAAACTTGGGCCACGATCTGATGGGGCTGTGCATGAGGATTTGTTTCGGCCAGGGCCGTCCCGTCCCGTCCCGCGTCGATCACTAATCAACCGTTCAGCGTGATTCCTTCTTCGGTGCTAGAGCACTTCCGGACATACCAGATGCGCCAAAGCCTTAGCATTAGGAAAGTTTTCACTACCTATATCAGACTTCGGATTGACCGTTTAAAATACTTCTTCATCTCATAAATTTCTAGTCATAGAGGATCTGTGAAGTAGCCCGGGAAGGGAACGGCGAAAATGAAGGGTGGTGGAGAGTTGAAGTTCTAGGTATTCAAGCTGGCAGAGCGGGAAAATCACACTGTACCACCAGCTTTTGGTCTCGGTTACCTACCGGTATATACTTCTCCTCTCGAACGTTTTGACTGCATGCCGTCGCGCTCGAACCTTATAGCTGTACCCCATTATTATTCCACTGATTGCATACGACCTCCGCGGTTCTCGAGCGGCGCTTCACAAGTCATCACTCGCACATCGAGTGACGCCTCATGCATCGTTAGAAGCGACAAGCTTCAATAACGACTCTCAGCGGCGTTTCAGTTCCAACTTCCAAGGACATCGTGAGGTTACTCCTCAAGATGTTTCTCCCCGCTGCTCCCCTTAATTTCTCTTATTCCTCCTTTTTCCTCCCCCGCCATAAATCGGACGACAACCCCCCCCCCCCCCCCCCCACCACGACAAAGTCGCAACTAAAACCCATTCGAATCCACCACCACGAATTACATATCAACGGGGACTATGGCTGCCATTACTATCATATTCACCCCCACGACTGTCGCCCCCCAAGACTACCGCCCCCGCTTCCAAGAACATTATTGCAAATAACTGCATCCTCAGCTCAATGACTTTGCATCCTTTCGAGCTCCGAGTCGCGACGCACCCCCGGTTATGTACCAGATAGTTGTCGTAGGCTCGTACCAGGCTACAGCTTTGATTATACGGCCACTTCTTCTTAAACCGTCACTGACACTGAGCCCTCCGGCTGCTGGCAAGCTCTTCTTCCCAATTCTCTCCCGATTCACCACATTTCGTTTTTAGCTATAGTCTAGATAGGCTGCATGCGAAATAAACTGAAGATCTCTCTCTCTCCCGATTCACCGCTACAGGAAATCTGCAAAACATGCTACTAGTAGGAATGTATCAAGTAGATAGATAGACAGAGATTGCGCACATCTTTACCAAAGCAACTGAAATGAAACTGGCAAACTAGCAAATACATCAACGAAAGGCTACAGCGAGAAACGAAGGAAAGTGGCATAATCCGCGACGGTGATCTCACAAGTGCGGCCAGTAATTAGCCCAGGGCACAACATCGAAGGCGCCCACTGGGAGGCTGCGGAGACTAATGAAAGCCTCCACGACTACGAAGCACCTCGAGAAGATGATCAGGAGCGTCACCGCGAACGCGGCAATGGTCACCAAGGGTTTGAAACAGACCGTGACCAGCTTGCGCGCAATCTTCCCCTCCACAGCTTCGATCCAAATCAGGCCCTGGCCTGTGAACGCGAACAGCAGCGGCCCGGCAACGAGAGCCACCGCGGAGATCCGCCACAGCAGCTGCTCGGTGGAAGTGGGCAAATGAGCGCTCCACGCCGTTGCGTGTGCGGCGCCGTATGACATCGCGAAAAATACGAAGAAGCCCCAAAACCGTTGTTCCCGGTCCGCCTCGAGGCGCAGGCTGCCTTCGCGCTTCAACATTCGTGCCCGTGAGCACAGAGGTTGCAACGGGAGCTTTTCGGGAAGTCCAAGATCGCTGGGTTTTTCGGCGAAGGCCGAGTAGTGTGACCAGAAGCTGATGCTGTCTACTCCCGTTGGGGTTAACACGGCCTTCTGCACTGCTTCGCAGGATTCCGTGTCCGGTGCTACGGCTTCGGTGTGAAGGGTGTAGTCCTGTTTTTCGAGGTCGGGCGAGACGTTCGGCGTTGCACTGGCCGACTTTTCATCTTCCGTGCGAAGGGCTCCGTGCCGCGTTTCGAGGCCGGAAGCCGCATCGGGTGGAGCCGGAGCATCTTCCGAGGACTCTTTGGTGCTGCCGCTCGGCGCCCCGTCGAACGAAAAGTATATGTCTGCAGCCAGCTTCGCGTCGAGGTGCAGCACTACGGGATACCGGATATCCATCGGCTTGTGCCGCCAGTACGTGTAGGTGAGCAGGACGCAGAGCACGTGTACGACCGTGTTCAGCTCGAGTAGCGTGATAGGCAGTTCGCTCATCAAGCGCGCGAAGAATTGCAGGAGGAGCCACTGGATCTGTTAGCCGGACCGCTCGCGTTTCGAGAGGACCCGCGAGGCTGCCAGAGTATTTATGTACTTACGAGAGCCTGGACACAAACAACGAATTTAGCTAGCCCGTAGCCACGCGACTTGTCCTCAATCAGCCGGCCATCTAGGTCTTCCTGCTTGACGTCCCCCTGCGCATATAACAGCGCAAATCCATGCGGCGTCAACGTCACCGGGAGCCCCTGAAACTCGCCGGGCGTGGGATGGACAACATATCCGCCCATGAGAACGAAGAAGGCAGAGTGCATGCTGAAGTCTGGCTCTGCCACCCCCAGGTGGTCTTTCTGTATCTTCATGATAGCCTCCCGGATCGCACGTGCCTCAAAGTATTGATCGTGGGCACACCAGAGGACAGCCTCGGGCGCAACCATTCCCAGACATAGCCATCCCAGCTTGGACAGGAACAGCCGCATCCTTGTAGGCTGAGGGTTGATGTTCAGGTGGACAGCTGTCCAGACGCAGAGGCCGAAAGTGATGAGACAAGGCAGCAAGATGCCGAGAGTCCCTCGGTGTGCGGATTCCGGACGCCATCCTGGCTCCATCTCGACCACCGGTTGCTGGGCCAACATTCGCGGCGGAGAGTAAGTCACCAATAGCGTTGCGGTGGCGGTCATCGTTCTGGAAGCGTTTAGTTTTCATTCACGGTAGGGGCTGCCGAGGGGAGACACAAACCGGATAGCAGCTGTGTCCGAACCGAGCGGTTGTTCGAGAAGGTGACAATGGATATGGCGAGTTCCCCCTCTTGGATGACTCGTACAGGACTAGTATGGACGTTTGCGTGGAAGCTTTGCCGTCGTACCCGAGTGCGGTTAAACGTGATGGAAGAGTGGAGTCGTAGATTCCGAGTATGCCGAGCGTACAAGACCCAAACTCTCGAAACTCTCGCAACAGTCGCAAGCCAACTCTTTTATGTACTCGCACAGCCTTTCTGGCAGATGCGCTGGTTTCTTCTGTGACTCGTATTCGATACGAACTGCACTAATGGCGCTACGGGGCCGCCATCCATGGTGTGAGTGTCGAGCACCGCCTCTTGCGTGCACGCCCCATAGGCCATCTGGGTTGTGGACTCTATATTGGTGGATGCAGGTATTTGTACCATCCAACATTCCGCACAAATGCCGAAACCAACGATAACAATTCAGCGCGAATGTACTCCAGCAGCAAAATCGCAAGTTAGTAACCGCTGCCACGAACCGAACTTCCTTAGACATCTGGATATGCCCCGCACCCCGCCCCACCGGAACACGATGGATGTACTCACAACCAGGATTCCAAATGCCTGTCCCCAAGGCGTACTTTCGTTGGCGGAGGCGATCACTACCTAAGCGAGAGCGACCCCGCCCATGCACCCCCGGCAAGCCGCAAACCCGAGAATCGACTGCGCAGTGCGCACAGACTGAGCAGTGCACGCGTCATCAAACCGGCTGTACGCTGGCTCAGTAAACACCGTATGTAGGCGATCATTCCACGCACCCGGAGCACGGGGCGAATTGACTCGCTCCGGAGTCTGCAGTGTGTGCGAATATGATTTATTCGGAATTCCCCCGGTTACGGTAGCACGGAGTTTTGACCGGGCAGAGGAGTTGATTCTCCCTGCTGCTACATAGTGGGGAGAGAAAAGTAACCCCCATTCGCTCAGCTGGAACAACTCGATTACATGTCACATGTGAGCCTGAGGCCCTGCGGTGCGCGCGGCTGAATAAGCTCCTCAATCCTCAATCATCAATCCGTGATAACAGCGCAACGGTTAACTATGGCACTCAACCCGTGCACCTCCGCTTGGGAAGTGAGACGATCAGAAGTAGTACTTGCGCATATCCGGCACTCTATGTACTCGGCGACGCTATCAGATCAGGTATCTGGCTTTAACCATATTTACTTTCTCCGTTTCCGGCCTCCGCGCCTGCAGTGTTGGAATTGAGAGAAGAAATTGACTTGATTGATGTATTGATACGGGAAAGAAGGGAAAGAAGACTGCTTATAAGGGAAACCAGTTCGTGTAGACGACGAGAAGGCCGGGCCTCAGACAGAGGATTCGACGATAGTCGTCGCCGGACTGGGCTGGGGGTTTGCAAGGCGTTCAGCTGACGAGGCTGATTCTGATGAGAAGCCATAGACAATGCTTAGCAGCCACGAAGGAAATGAGGGCGGTATGCAAAGGACAGTGGAAAGTAGCAGCAGGGCGGTCAACAGTCCGTCCGAACTACAGCCGACTAGTGGAGTGTAGTTCCGTCCTGTCCCAGGCAGGCTTTCCAGAGGACTGATCCGTCCCGCCCGGAGGATGAAATGCCCAGATACCCTACAGGTACCTATCATAGAAACCAGACAGGATATCTACCCGGAGAACGTCTCGCCAAACTCTAGGTACATACAAGCAAGTAATTACTTAGTCAGAATACATGCGAGCAACGAAGAAACAAAAACCAAAAATGGACTCGGGAGGTGCAAATTCGCCGATCTCGTTACAGTCCCAGCAGATCCCTCCGTCTCGGTGCGGTACATGGCGGCTGAGGTTGCGAGACTAGGTTTGCATGTGCGAAACTGTAGCGAGGTGAGCGCCGGGACTCGGGCGGCCTCACTGCGTCGCTGGCGTAACGGATGAGTAAACGCAATATCCTCACATCACTCGCACCCATCGCGAAGTAAACTGGTATTCTACTTCTCACTCGCACTATCCATCCACCATACTAAGTCTCCAGATAACAGATCTAGCACGACGCAATCATGTCGTTAGCGGTATTATCAGATGGCAATCGACCCCACTAGCAAATAAAGGTGTAGCCCTAACTCGTGCGGAAAGAAGTATAAGACAGGAGCTTTCTTCTCACCACTCCTCCTCTTCTCCTACTCCCACACATCTCACTTCTTCCTTTCACCCCTCTTCCTCCTTTCTTACACACACATCATTTTTTTCTTCCCTCCACCTTTCTCCTTCCACCTTCCTTCCACCTTCCTTCCACCTTTCTCCTTCCACCGTTCTCCTCCTTCCACATTTTTCCTTCCACGGTTCCACCCCCCTTCCGCCGTTCTCCTTCCCCCATCTTCCTCCCATCTTCCTTCCACCTTTCTCCTTCCGCCTTTCTCCTTCCCACCTTCCTTCCTACACAACTTCAAATCCTCCTAATACTACGATCTTCACCGACAAAAACTCGTTCCTGTACAACAGATAAGTACAGATTGCTCAGACTATGCTAGTTACACCGACCGGGTGGGAAACCAATTAATTGAATGGCGATGGCGGTAACGGCAACAACAGCAACAACAGCGACGATAGCAACAGCAGGTCAGCAAACCGGCGGAAGCAGTTCACCATATCGGCGGAAGCAGGTCAGTATATCGGTGAACGAAACGCGCAACAGCAGGTCAGCATCACGGCGGAAGCAGGTTAACATCGACGGAAGCAGGTCGGCAATTCGGCGGACGACACGGGCAACAGCAGGTCAGCAATCGGTTCGACAGCAGGTTAGTAATTCGGCGGAAGCAGCTTAACATATCGGCGAACGACACGGGCAACAGCAGGTCAGTAATCGGTTCGACAGCATGTCAGCATATCGGTGGAAGAAGGTTAACAACGGCGGAAACAGGTCAGCATCTCGGCAGAAGCAGGTTAACATCGGCGGAAGCAGTTCAGCATATCGGCGAACGACACGGGCAACAGCAGGTCAGCAATCGGTTCGAAAGCAGGTCAGCATCTCGGCTGAAGCAGGTCAGCAATTCGGCGGAAGCAGGTTAACATCGGCGGAAACAGGTCAGTATCTCGGCGGAAGCAGGTCGGCAATTGGGCGGACGACACGGGCAACAGCAGGTCAGCACTTCGGCGGAAGGACATCAAAAATGCATCCGCCTGCCACGCCATGGCACTCAATGCTGTGGTTGTGGAGGGTGCGAAGCCGATGCAGACATGTGGGCATTCCGGGGACCATTCATAGAGATTTCACGCCAGCAACGTGAGCTAAGCACCATTCCTAGGCCAGGAACGTACTGAAGAGACTCATAGAAACTACCAGATGGCCGGGACAACGGCACCACACCACTAGCAGTGTCCTAGTGTCCCAGTCCATTCCCGGCCCTGTAAGGTATCCGTTCTCAATTCGCCAGCACGGCAGACTGTAGTCCTTCTTCTCTCTAGCTCGCCTAATTCTGTCCCGTCCTTGCGGAAGTCGAACGCCATGCCGAAGTCCCTATTCCGTCGTTAGCAGAGTGGTGGCAACAGCAGCCGCAGCCGCAATAAAAACTTTCCGAGTGAAGTTGTGCTCACGTTATTTTGATAGCGCCAGAGTTGCGGCAGAGCGCCCCCAGAAAAGGGAGAGGTGCGTCCACTACGAGGTATTCCGGCACGTGTGGGCTCGGAGACGGCAGCCACTTAAACCAAGGGCTCTCGTCGCTCATGAACCGCTTCATCGGCATGCCCATATGGCGACGAAACTCGGTGACCGTCCAGGATTCCATGCCCGGTACGACCATGAGGATGTTGCCTGGGTGCAGATCCGCATGAACGATACTATGCCTGTGCAGCTCCGCTACCGCGCGCGCTATGCTAACGACCACGTTTTTCGCCGTGGGTACTGAGAGCCGCTGCCACTGTCTATGTGTAATCTCCGAGGGTAAAAGTGCGAGAGGTAAGGGCCCAGCAGTTCAGTCACTATGCAGCGGTGGACCCCGTTTGGGCCATGGATGGTGAACGCGTCGAACAGGAGCGGGAAGTACAACACTTCACTAGACCGCTGTGGATGTTGATGGCTGGAGCCCAAGCGGCGAAGAAACTCAGCCTCTCGATCCATTGGGGTTTCGGTGGTAGTATGTTGACCTTGCTGCGAGACATCATAGGAAATCTTTAGAGCGATGAGTCTATCCTGGTGAAGTGTATCGACAGCAACCCAAACCGTCGAAAAACCACCGTGGCCGAGCTTATTTTCGATCACGTAGCGGTCGTTGAGAATATCGCCGATGATGACTGGATGAAATCCTCCGGGTTGATACATGTGTTTGTTCTCGGTTTGCCATTGTGCCTCCCAGTCAGTTTCATCGTTAAAGGGGCTGCTCTCCGGGCTGCTTATTGTGATCGTCGGAATAAGGTCAGATGCCATGGTGGCGAGGGTCGTGACGGCGGAGGGTTGAGATCCGGCGGAGTTTTTCTTGAGGCTAAATTTCGCTATCGGAGTCAGTGCACTGCGGGATGTTGGAGTGCACAGGAAAGATTGTCGCTCGAAGAAGTCAACGATCGAGTCATTATATAGCGATATGTCACTTGAGAGGTAGCGGTTCTATTGCGATATGTGGCAGTAGGCTTTCGGTATCTGACATCTTGGTGTCCGATATGAAAGACAATTCTATACATCTATTTGTTTTACTTCCGGCTCGCCCATCGATTTGTTTTCCAAGCGCTAGAAAAACCTATAGACAAATGAGTTGATGCAGTGCAGAGAGTCACGTGGCCCCCAAACAAAGAGCGGGTTGGCCACCAAACAAAGAGTGATCCCTCCACGATAAGGGGAGCAACCCGCAACGTTTAGACGGATGCAACATGTCGAGACTCGAGTGTTAACGAGCGGTCCATTGTCTGAAAAGACGTGTTCCCGCACTTTGCTTACTCCTCTTTGTATTTGGTAAAAATAGTGCGTCACCGAATTATCTCTTTGGTCTTAATATCACATCGATACCGCAGATCCATCCCCCCCCCCCCAATCCCCTTTGACCGTACTATCATCATCATATAACACATTGAGTACCTAGCTATCCTAGTCCGACCAAGGGTCATAATGGTCGGGATGCGGATACCCCAAATCCTCCGCAATGTCCGCCCACCTTAATATCTCAATTTCGTCTGAGGAGTACTCAACATCGTCGATGTCTCTAGGCCGTATAGCCTTCGGTTGCTTCTTCATCTTACCATTACCGTTGCCCCCCACGGCGCTGCTGCTTCCCCCCCTCATTCCATCCCCTTGGCCTTCCTCTCCCGCCTTGGGTAAAGTCCTCTCCGTCTTTATCTTCATTTTCTCCCTCTTATCCGCCTCCTCCTGCCTCTTCCGTTCCTCCTGCTCATTTACCATCTCTCCCCAACCTGCCAACAATGACGGGTTCTGAAGACACCAGAGCACAACCTCTCGAGCAGCCAGCGCGTCCTCCATGCAATCGTGACCTCTCAGTCCGCCGTTCTGGATGTCGATGCCCAGGAATTCCCCGCACAGCGCTTTGAGGCCCCATTGCCGAGCGGAGCCGACAGCGTTTCTCGCCAGGATAGCCGAGTCGACCACTCGGGTGTGTATCATCCTCAGAACGTCAAGATCGTGCTGCAGCGAATGGCCGACCAGGATCGTGTCCGCGTCGACGTGCTTCCACAGCTCGGCGCGCGCGCCTCGCCACCCATCCAAAGTGTCGCCCTGCTCTGTGGCGGTGGCCATCGCTTCCGCCGTTACGCCGCTGAACCGCGAGCGCCAGTCGACGACCCTGCTGGTCGGGCGCACAAGGCTGTTGACGAGCGTCTCGCCGGTCATGTAGTCGGCCGCGCAGAGCAGAATCACCTCGGCCTGGCCCCTCGCGACGCCAGCCATCTCGCAGTCCAGCGTCACGGCGCGGCGCTTGGACGTCTGCGGGTAGGATGCGGCGGGGGTGCGTGCGTACGTTCTGAATTTCTTCAATGACCGCCTGTCCGCAGGCCCGAAATCATGGACGGGAAGTTGTTTGCAGCCACGGCCTCGCTGGCCGCAGCAGGACGGAGGTAGCCCATTGTTGCTGTTTCGCTTCGGCTGCGTGGTGGGACCGTGTCAGCAAGAATTTCCGCCAGGTGCTCAGCCGCGAAGGGGTACTCACAGCGGGTTTTCGTTGCGGAGGGTGGAAGATACAGGGATAGCTTGCTTTCTTCTTACGGTCTGGCAGGTGCGTTTAGAAGATGAGCGTGCGTCGGATGATGGGTCGATGGATCTGAAACTTACCACCACAATTCTTGCACTTGCGAAGATCGTCGATGTCTTCGGCGGTGACCGGTTTGAGGACGTAATTGTGTTTCAGGAGATCGATCGTGGAATGGCAATGGTTTTTGAGTGCTTGTAGTGCTTCTGCCTGTTGTGAATCTGGGACGACGGTCCAGTTGTTGTTACCATGCTTGAGACTATCGATGCCACGGACGACGCTAACACTCGCAAATTCATCCACGATCGGAACAGGCTGTGATACTGAAGCGACCGCCGGCTGTGAGGGGCGCTGCTGCCTTACCAACTTCTCATGGAACTTCGAGTGATTAATATGAGCCTGCAGTGCCGCGGGATTCTTAAATTCGCGCTCACAGACATCGCAGTCGTGTGACACTGATGGTCCCTCGGGCGCTAGCATTAGCAGTGTACCGGTGTATAGCGCGTTGGACGAGGCGGCGTTCGCGGTTGCGGCGGGCCGCGAAATTGCCAAGGAAGTGTTCGGCGCAGACCCCATCACCTCCTGGACCACTTCGGACTGCCGCTGTCGAGGGTTTCTGTGGAATTTTGAGCTGGCGACATGCATCTGCAGCGCTCCAGGACTTGCGAAGCTGCGATTGCAGTCCTTGCAAAAGTCTGCGGATCGCGCGGCCGTGCTGGAGGTGGGGGCATGGCCGGTATTGCCATATCCGTGAGCGAGCGCTGGCGACTGCTGTGACCGGTAGGCGGGCCAGTTGTCGCGTCTACTCGTCGGCGACGCGTCTAGCTGTGTTGCTCGGAATTGGCGGTAAAAGAGCTCGAGATCTGGGTTCGTGGTGCCGGCGGACATGATTGCTGTAGGTATCTTCAACTGTGATGGCGTGGGGTAGGTGTGGGAGCGGGCAGTGTAGACTTCATACACAACGCGGACGCGACAAGCGTGCCGACTTATAAGTTAATACCCGGTGCGGGGTAGTCGGACCGGCGAGGCTCTAGGCAGGTGGTTGCGGACGAGGCAGCCGACTACACGGCTCTGCATCCCGTGTTCTGCATCCCGTGTTATGCAGTGTGACACGCCGAGCGGCAGCGGCAACAGGATCTCACCGAATTGTTGCTCACGCCAGATGTTGTCTACCATTCCATGTTCCCGTCTTGAAGCTGAATCCGGCCACCTACACAAAGTTGCACATATCCGTCATCGGTTTCCCACATCCACCGCCTTCGGATTGTATCCACTCAATCATATGTCGGCGCACAGGTATCCGTGCTGACATCGCTTCTCTTCACAGCAGTTACTACCGGTATTTGAAACATGCCCCGTCAACCCGTTGTCTTGCAGCTCATCTAGAACCCGTAGACACCTCTGTCCTTGCACACCAACCGCAGCAGCACAAGGTTTGGGCTCTCACACGAGTTCGCTCCATTCGCGCTAGGCAGACGACCGCGCAAAAAGGCACCTGAAGAGGCAGACGGCCGAGGAGTCAAGAGTTTCCGGAACGCAACGGAATATGGCAGCACGGACCATCCGCTACCGAAGCCACTGGCAAAGCGCAGACGAGAAGCGACGGAGGAGAAATGGAAGCAACCCAAGGAATGGGCTGCGACAAGGAACAAAGGAAAAGACGTATGTACAAGTACATACCGTCTCCCGTCCACAAAGAAGCCGGACAGAGTAATGGTGGTGGCGAAGAGTAACAAAACAGTCGCAGCGCGGACCGCGATACCATCTACTAGATAAAGATGGGACACGCCTTCATGAGGCGACTGTCACTGGAGTAGCCTATGGAATCGTAGATCACTTCGGATGTGACCAGGCAGGCTAATAGTGGTAGGGCTGAATTCCTCAACGCTGTGCTGCTCACTAGCGTGTCCGGTCACCTTTGAAGTGATCTAGACTCTAGAGCAGTTACGAGTACATAGTATGTACCTATCAAGACACGTCCGTGAAGCTTAAAGTCGCTGTCACAGAACTTTACGGGGACGTTGTGGAATTTGCATACGAGTGTATGTACAGTTTTTGATTGTGGTGAGCGCTCCGCGTCAATGTCGATCCTATTACGATAGCCGCATCGCTTGGTGATGCATCGTAACAAGTAGATTCAAGGTAATTACATTTGCATACGGTAGAGATGGAGATCGACCTGTGCTGCCGGTGTCGTCCCCACCGCTGTCGCGGAGTCCCCACTCTCAGCTGCTTGATGCATGCAGTTTTGGATCCGAATGGCGGTGTCAGCCGGACTAGCCGGATTGAGTGACACCGAACGTTGTAGGCAGCGGAGGAGAGCCATATCAGAGTAGGTAGATGGCTCTTCGAACTTGAATAAAACCTCAACTTCTTCATCATCTTTCATTTTCGCCGTCTTGCTTCCAGGATTACGTCACCGAATGGGTCCAGCGGGGTTGCCTTCTTCATCTTCATCTTCTTCTCTCTCGATCATCATTTACTGAATAGGGAGACGATCTAATTCTATCTCCTCTTTATTCTGTGTGTGCTCCCCTCTCGTCCCGCCGCCGGCCTGCAGGGTGCTGGCAAAGGAGCCGTCTGAAAAAGTGGTATTACACTTATCGTTGCCTCGCTGTAACCATCGCATGTACGGGTATGCTGTGCCCGTCACTTGCGGCGATCTCGCGAGAATAACCAAGGCGGTCTAGGAGGAGGGAGGGTATAGTGCCGTGATAGATCTTCTTCGATAGGGCAGACTAGCGCACTGCTTTCGTAAGAAATTGAATTTATTTGATGGCAATCTGATCTCACACGTGACGACGGCTTTTACGTCGCCCACATCCACTGTGAACACGTTATTTTCTCCAAAGGGCATAAGACCAATACCATCCCCAAAATAGATGGAATCTTCGCTATCTTAACATCCGTAATTCTTTACCCCCGCCCGGGCAAGTAGTGACTCGGAGAGGTGGATGTATTTGCCATGTCTCTACTGTGGTCCCAAGGCTCTTCTAGGTGAACGCCGGGATGTCCTGCCGTCTATGGAATAATTGCAGTCCATTCAATTTTTCAGAGCGCGGTGAGGACATAGTTACCATGCATCACTTGAGGGAAATGTTTCTGCGCCACAGTGGCTGACGCTCTACCCCGAGATTAGCCGTTCCCATTCGCTATTCATGCCGCCTACGGCGCAAGTCTTCTCGCCCTTATTTGAGAATTGGGGAGACTTTGCGCTATCCCGGACGTCAACAATGGGGTCACATATAATGACTCACCTTCAATCCTGCATCAGTCGCAAGGCTTACAAGCTTCCAACCGATTCCAGAAAATAACGTCGACATGGCCGGACCGCATGATCATGCGCTCGCCAGAAGCAGGTGATGGGGGCTGGGATGGTGATTAGAGGAAGAATTTCCTTCAGAGCCCAGATGGCCCTTGCCCAGTGACTTTTCGGAGCCATCCAACGCCCTTTGGTGCCACTCCAAAGCTGTTTCGTAATCCCCTTGGGCGTAGAAGACTTTCGCAATACTTTGGACGAACTCGAGAGTAGAAGAATGGCCCTTGCCCAGTAACTTTTCGGAGCCATCCAACGCCCGTTGGTGCCACTCCAAAGCTGTTTCGTAATCCCGATGGTCCTCGGAGATGTTAACTATTTCGTCGGCGGCGGCGGCGGCGGCGGGAGTGAGGTGGTTGTCATCTTCGAGGATGTTTGTACGGCCCTCCGGCCAGTCCGGAGCGCTGGTACGAGTTGGGTTCGATTCAAAGTCCAATGAACTTCCATTTCCAGACCTATGACAATCTTGAGACTCATCCGCCTCTGCACCGACAGATTCTGCTTTCTCTGCGTCTTCATCGTCGCGAGGCATTGGAATAAATAGGGCAATCTGCTTCAGATGGCCTCCCAGGTGTCGCCGGAGTCGCTCTAAGGAGTGTTTTTCTGGGCACAGCGGACATAGCTGTTCCGACTGTGTTAGTCTCTCGCACCTATCGAGGATGGTCTGTAGCTCGTCAGGGTTGAAGAGATTCGAATGCTTTTCCCGGAGGTGTTCCTGGAATTTTGCGTGGGAGGATAATGTCTCGTGACAAGCGTTGCAAAAATACTCTCTGCGATGCATCTTCATCTCGTGTTGGTACCATTCGTTGCGATTGTCGAAAAGATGATCGGATTTGGGGCACTCTTTGAAAGTGCACACATAGGGACGCAGGTCTCTAAAGAAGTATTTTCTAGGAAATCGTTAGCATTATGCAAGCTGCGGTGCCACCGATGTATGAGCCTACTTCCAAGATTTCTGGCCTGTCACCGTGGTGATAATAAAGCAATATGGGCATTGGAACGCTTCTCCTTGGAATGCGCACTGCTGACTGGGCGGAGGCGGCACACGCAGCTTTTCGACTATACCGTAGACAGAGGAGGAATATGATGTCTGCGAGAAACCTGCATCGGAGAGCTGCTCAAGTGTATTTTCTTCTGTGGTTCGTTCGTAGGCCGTTACTGTGGTTGCCGAAAGCGTATGAGTTGCAGGCCTTTTCTTGCTCGTTCCTTGAGGAATCTCGTTCCGCTCGTGTTCCCTCGAGTTTGTCATGGCTGATTGATTACCACCCTGACGTGTGCCCTTCTCGACTGGCCCCGGGACCAATGGCTCAAGACCGTACCGGCCAGCAACTTTATCGTGATGCAGCTCATGATATCTAAGTAGCTGGCGTCGCCTTGTGTTTGACCTTCCGAGACGTTCCACCAAGTAGGGATGCGCGCCGGGAAACTTGTTGGAAATGTGCTGAATATCGAAGTGCTCGAAATGGGAAACATCGATAACGGACGACTTTTGAAGTCTGCGAAGCGGGGCGGGGTTTTGAATAGCGATCGAAAACTTGTATAGACATGTTACGACATGTCTCACCTCCCCCAAACATTCGTCTAGTTCTTCCATCACCGGTTCAGCTGGAGACTGTTGATCGTTTGGGGGCCACGCTGGTGGGCTTGGTGGTGGCGCGACAGACCGATTGTCTGCAGTCGAAACAGTTGTGAGAGCTAAAAAATTTAGTACTAACTATGATGCACATGCGGGACACAGCTGGAATACCATCTTTTAAAGCTTCGTTGAGATCGCTTAGTAGCTCTATGACCATCGCCTTCACATCGGCTGCTTCCCTGAGGCGATAATCCAGGGAAACTCGCCCAACTCGGTGCGCTCCTACATTCTCGGCCCAGACTCTGAACCTGGCGAACTGTTCTTGAATGGCAGGCAAGATCGCATGATACTGAAGAACTGTTAATTGCAATAGCTCGCTGAAGCTTTGCAGGCAGTCTCGATGTTGTAGAGCGATCTCGTTGTGATCTTCCGCTCCCCCGCCATGCGCCATAGTAGATGCGGTCGAAGTTGGAGAGCTGTCTTGGAAGTGAACCTTTTGAAGGAGGCGAGAATTGAGCTGCGGGGTGATTTTGGGTGGTTGTGTTTGGGCACGGGTCTCCGAATGGAGGAGAAAACCTAGCCCATGCCGCCCCCACCGGGCCGAGTCCCGAGTCCCGACCCCGCAACTTGTGCTCTACCACTGTCGCACGGCACCACCTTTTGGCTTCTGTTTCCGGATCGCTGCAAATTAAAACTTAACAGCGTTCGGATCCAACGCCGATTTTCCAAAAGCGGGGCTAGAACGATTTTCCCATCGACGGTTCCTCATCCTTCGTCCCTCAGCTGCGGCCCTCGCTCGCCCATCGATAGCACGAAATCGCAATGGTTACCGGCATAGAAACGGCGGGCTTAGTCCTAGCAGTATTCCCGGTGTTTGTTCAGGTTCTCGGCGCGTACCTCGACGCGACCAGCAACTTCAGAAACAGAAGAGCTTTGGTGCGGGAGCTGAAGGTGGAGGCCATCTTGTTTACGAACACATGTGCGACTCTTCTCGAGGGACTGGTCCCGCCGGAAACCGTGATGCTACTCTTGAGTGGGAAAGGCTGGGACGACCGGAAGATCCACAGTTTGCTCATCGATCGCATTGGAGTGGACGCGGCTGGGGTATTCGTGGAATCGGTAGAGGCTTTGAGTTTGGCGCTTGAAAAACTCCGTACGAAGCTTGGGCTTGATGAAGATATGAAGGTATTGCTGCGACGGCCTACGCACATAGTTGGTTGGGGACTGACTGGTGTTGGCAGTCTGCAGCAGACTTCCGGCCGAATCGATGGGACGAAATCAAACTCAGCTTCAAACAGGGAGATTTACTTGGCGACATTAAAACGACGAACGAGAACATCACACGACTGGCGAAGGTAACCCCGACCACGTTACCAAAACTTGCCCTACAAACTGCGGCGGCGGCGGACAATTACAATCGTATCCGCAACCATGCCAGAGGACTATACGAGGTCTTCCGTCAAAGATTTCAAGTGGCACCTGTCTGCCGGTGCGATCCACACGATGCGAGTCCACCATTGCAGCAGATTGCAGTAGACACAGCCTCCCGGGAACCGTGCAGAATCAGGGTGACGTTTTCAAATCCTCCCCTACGCAACCCGTCGACATGGACATGGCGCGAGATGGATTTTAAACCAATCGACGGTCAAGTGGCCAACAGCGCTGAGGGCTCTGTCTGCGGCGGTTTGGGGCAGAGCGGGGAAGCTGGCGGCCATTGCAATGGAAATATCAAGACTGAAAATAACCACACTTCGCTCTTCCCGTCGAAAGAGAAACAAAAAGGACTACGAAGGATTCTTTCACGAGGAAGGAGTGGAAATGATACGAAGACTTTCAGCTCGCCGCCAAAAGAGTATTTGATCCCTTCAAGACAACTCAAAAATACCGACACGCGCTAATTGGTGGCGCAGGCTTCGGAATACGCCAAAAGTCTCTTTCAACCTTCCCAACGAAGACACGAAAACACCGAGCACATTCACCCCCGATCTCGCACAAAGAATAGAGGACTTGTGTGGCGAAATCGACCGAGCAAAGTCGGACTCTACCTACCTAGGCGTCCTGGAGTTCGATAAAACGTGGCATCGGCTGTGCACGCCTCAATCATCCGCTGCCTGCCGTTACGCCAGAGAGACGATTTCACTTGAGGAGCTCCTTATCCGCGGATATTTTGACAAGCGGGAACGATTGAGATTAGGTGTGCAGCTTTCATCAGGCTTGATGCAGCTACACGACACCGAGTGGCTGAACGAAAGCTGAGGGAAACGCGATGTCCACTTCTTTCTTCAAGATGATTTCCGACGCCGTGCGGCAGACGGCAATTGGTACCCAGAGCCTGTAGCGGACAAGCCATTCCTACGCCGGAGTTTTGATCGTGCTTCCTGGGGCTCATCGTCACAGCAAGCTACACCTGCTTCGCTTAAACTTCCGCTCATACAATACGACCAAAGCCTCTTTTCGCTTGGAATAGTTCTGGTAGAACTATGGTTCGGAGATTGTCTGGAGGAGCTGCCCGAGTATCCGAAACCGCCACCAAACGGTTGCATATCGAACAAAGAATCCATAGAGTACCAGACGGCAAGCCAACTGATAGGAAGAATAAACCGCGAGGAAGGTCCCATTTACGGCGCTGCCGTCCGACGCTGCATCAGAGGTCTTGACTGCAACGCCACAAGTTTGAAAGAAGACGAGCTCAAGAATAAAGTCCATGTGGAAGTTATTTCGGAGCTGGAAAGGCATTGGAAGGCGTACGACGGTCGAGCGAAATAGTCACACTACGGTGCTCATCTCTGCGTGTCTGCTATGATAACTCCAACAACGCACATTAGGGGGTACCGCAATGCCCTCAGCTCGTGTTTAAACCATTTCCTTTACGATTTCCTTTTCCGTCTCTACGTCGTTCCTTGCTCCACTACAAAAATTGTCGTCGACGGGCTCTAGAGAATCGGGGCGAAATTCTGGGGCAAGGTCACGAATGGGTCGACTGATCTCCCCCGAAGAATCGTGTGGCGCAGCGCGCGGTAGCCCAGCGGTCATGGGATGTCGGTGGCGCTACTGTTTCGTCCGTGTAGCGCATGTATATGTACCTATATAGCGACTTTTCTTGTGGCGATTCCGTAGTTATACCATTCGACAGATGACTGGGGGTGATATTTGCAGAGGTGCTTTCTTCCCCGTCGTCCCCGCTTCGGAGCGCTACACAGCCAACAATGGTGAATCTAATCTACGATTTGATCACATCTTATCTTCTCGCATCTCACCGTTTTATCATTTCTCCGGGGATGACATGTGGACAGCACTAGTGTACTTTGATTTGGAGACGATGTTGGAAAGAGTGCTGTACCAGTCATAACGTCGGTCATCTGGAAAATCTGATTGGTACGTCCTACGTACAGGATGGCACGCCTGACTGCGGCAGCATCGCGAAGTCCGGATTTTCGACGTGCTCCTCCCACGGCGGCAGCAGCAGCAGCGACTCCCGTTCAGTAATTCCGTGACAGATCGCTTGCATGCCATGTCAGCAATGCCCCTCTTCGGTCGAATCATTGGCGCCTTAAACCACGTCTGGACGATATTGAGGATCAGAGACGTCTACCGGAGTACTGTCGTCGCATATCATAGCTTCCTTGCCCGCTGGATCGCCGACGCAACCTCAACGTCGGCGTCGAAAACAACGCGTCCCTGTCCGAGCCGTCGTCCTTATTTCATACCGTTTACCGCGCCGTATCTATGCACCACATCGCACTACGATTTCGACGATCGCGGGTTCTGGGATTTCCCCGAGCGAGTGGGTTGGGCACTCGACGCGACGGGCTACCGTAACTTCAGCAACGCGATTGAGTGGGCCCAGAATCTTGCGTTCTTGGACGGCTTGTACACTTGCCGACGGCGGAAGATCCCCGAGGAGCTGTCGTTAGCGAGACCTCTCGACTCGCTGAAACTCAAGTGTTACCGTATTAACGATGATGCCCCGGGCGGATATCGCTACGCCGGGGTTTCGGAGCAAGTAGCCTTCCTGCAAGCATGGCTGTTCTTCGGCATGTTGTCTGAGATTTCGTCCATCTGTGGACTCTCGATCGATTTGGAGGCCGAGTTCGTAGTTGCCGGGCCAGCCGGTTCCCGGAAAGTGTGCACCGCCGCACTGGACGGTCTACCTCAGCGATGGTTGGATGCAGCCGACACGCGAATACTACACGATCCGACGACGAAGCACATACTGGATTCCGATCAGGCGGCGCGGATCGTTCGGGTCGTCCAACACGCCATGTCTATGCAGACGCGATATGAGGATCCGCGGAAAAGCGAATCTCGGCGCCTCACATACCCGGAATGCAAAGTTCTGCTCTCGATACGGATGGTATCGAGAGCTGCGGTGTTGACATTAGCCGCATCGGAGGCGTGCGACATGGTCATCATTCGGGCCTTGATGGATCCTCAGGTGCAGCAATCATTTCCAGCGCGCTGGGATGAGCTCAAGCAATTCGCCGCAGACGAGCTGCAGCGCGAAGGCTGGTGCAGAAGCGAGTGTAAGCTGTTGGAGCGCATGGACGGCTCCTACGAATTCTTTGCTACTAGCCTAAAGCGCCAGAGAATGGACCATAGTCAATGCGACGACTTCAGGTGCTTGGCCGACCAAGTGAATGAAGATGTTTATGAGACGGTCCATGTCGAGCCAGGATGTCGGTGCGCATCTGTTGTCGTGGACCCCGAAGAACTGCAAGCCGTCCTGGCTAAGGGTAAGGTGCCGAGGATTCTGGTTTCCGAAGACTGCCGACTTGTGGTTACGGAAAATTGCCCGTACGCCGCGATATCACATGTTTGTAAGTTGAATGACCTTTCCCGCCAGTACGAGTGCCTAGATATATTGCCGTCACTAAGAACAATTCAGGGTCTCACGGCCTAGGAAACCCATTCGAAAACGCTCTTCCTCGGTGCCAAATACGGCGCCTCAACCAACACATCGCGAAACTCCAAGTCGGCGGCAGTCCCGAAGCACGGATGGCCCTATGGATCGACACGCTTTGTATTCCCGTCGCCAAAAGTTTTCGAAGTTACCGCAACAAAGCTATCGTGCTACTCGGAAAGACGTACAAGGATGCCGACGCGGTGTTAGTCTTGGACCGAGAATTAGAGCAGCTCGATACCGAGAGAGCATCACTACTGGAGCAGGAGCTGCTCATGTCCTTTGTCGGATGGACTCGACGACTTTGGACCCTCCAGGAAGCAGCTCAAGCCCGGAAGTTATTTGTACAGACGCTGCAAGGGCCCCAGCCGGTTGACGTTGATCATCGCGTTCCGAGTCAAGAACTGGAAGAAAAAGAACAGGCAATATCACAAATATGTTTTCGCGAAGAGATCCAAGAACTTATCCGCAACCGAATCCCTTCTTTGCCCTCCTTGCAGAAATCTACCTTTCAAACGGCGGATCGTGGCGTTGGCTTGCCGCCCATCTCGGAGATCAGTACTTCCTACCAACGTCTCTGCTTCGCTGTCAAGCACCGTTCCACTAGCAAGATGACGGATGAGGCGATCATCCTGGCAACAATCATTGGCGCGGACACGCAAGAGTTTCTCAACGTGCGGGATGTCAACTCCAGAATGTCGATATTCCATACTCTGATGCGCGAGATACCCACCGACATCATATTCGGAGACGCCGAGAGAATCGGACGTGCTCCATTTCGCTGGGCACCTCGGTCTCTGCTGAATTTCAACATTTTCCGAATCCAATCGTTCGGACCACCTGCGATATGCGATGCACATGGACTTCATGCAACTTACGAGGGCCTCGTACTGGATGGTGGTTCGGGTGCGGAAGCGGAGGAGGGTAAATACTATGCTGAGGACCATGTTACCGGGATGAAGTATACATTTGCCCTTCGCGGTGATCCCCACCGGTCGTTCAGATTACCCGAAAGACCTGCGTTTCTTCTGCGGTACTACTGCATCAATAACGATGTGGCGGTGGTAAATATCTTGCGGGCTGTGGACAACGGGGATCTTGAAGTTGGCAACAGTGCCACAGCCGCAGTTCCATACGTCGGTGGTGGGACAGACGGCACCGGTGGCACAAACTGGGTATACGAGGTGACTATTGTTGGCTACTTGGAATTGGTTGCGTCCGGCGGTTCCTGGGGTATCGACGGAGAACCTCTGACCGCAAACCTTCAGGGAGCAATGACTGGGGCAGAGCAGAGATGGCTGGTTACGTGAGGGTGGTGAGGCAGTAAGTGGGTAAGATGTGTGTACTAGGGTACTATGGGAGCTTTTGCTGAGCATGATGGGCGCCTTAACCTTGTTGTCGTGAACGTCTGTCCGCCTAGACTGGTATATTTTCCTTTGCAAATCATGGCTGTGTACAGCACCCAAGAGCAGGTATGTGTTCATGTGTGCTGGTGTTGGTGTATTCCAGGTAGATAGTGTTCGTGTGCGCGACCGGGGTCCGAGATGACCGGCTGGCGGGCCTTCCACTTGGACCACGAGTGCATGCACGCATAGGTATTTTGATTCCTTGAATTCATGCGTGGCGCTCTCGGCTGGGCTTTGGGTGATGGACCCTGAGCAGTTCCGTACAGCACACACGATTTAGTCAATGCGACGTTTTGCGGACGGCGAAGGGACTTGACTTCTCTTGAACTGGCTCAATTCCGGTTTCAGCCCTACGGCACCCCCGCCTTAACATGTAGGTACATACTCGACGAAAGTTGCAAGAGCCACCAATACATAGTTCAGATGTAAAATAATAGCCGAATACTATGTACGTACGGAGACAACAGGCGCAGTCGATTGCGTCCCACGGGATAGGTTGTGCTGAGCAGGCCTGAAAGGTCCTCATATGATACGGTACCCAGCCTCGGCTTGAGTAACACTCTACATCATACGAGTAGCAATGAGGAGCAAGGGAAGGGTAACTACTGGTAGGCAAGTATTTCATCAAGCCACACGAGTCTTTACGTGGCAAAGCCGCTGAGCTAACGGCCGACTAAACTCAGCCCGTCGATACTCGTGTTGCGTGGAGCCAACGCCGACCCGTGAAGCCTGCTCGCCCGCGTAGCAGGCAAATCACTGCGCGAGGTCGCACGCGCCGCTGACGGGGTCGGCGGGGGGCTCATCACCTTGACGGCCCGATGACGGCGTCTTGGCAACTTACGCGATTCAGCCGTAAACCAGCTGATCGTTGCACCTCCGTCTTTGTACTCGTACAGTTATGCACTTTGCCGTAGTATAGATACCCGACCGTATTTCCTAACCCATTGACCATGTATCTCCCCGCATCCTCCGCAGCTGCAATGAACTCACTTCCACCAGCTCCAGTCAGTACGTCGAATCCGTCGCCCCAAGATGCCTTGCGTGAGCAGTTCGTGCGCCCGGGCGACGTGATGTCGGTCCTCCTCATTCTCGGCGGCGATGTCATCCAACGCGCGCTCGCGCAACTCTCGGGCGGCCCCGTCACTCCCGTCGCCTTTTCGTTCGGATGGGTTACCTACGCGATAAGCGCACTGCTCGCAGCCGTCGGCGACAACAAGCTCATCCCGCTGCCGGACTCCCCCGGCCTCGTCATCAACTCGCGCAGCCGCTACAGTCGCCAGAACAACTCGTGGATCGTGGGACGCATAATCCGCGACTACGAGTTCTGGCGCGACGCGCGCATTCGACAGGCCGAAGCTGCGTTTCTCAGCAAGGCGGAGCAGGGTCGAAACCTGCAGCTCGCCAACGACGCCGCCGCCGCCGCCGCGGAAAAAAACGTTACCGTGCCACCATCCGCCTCCGATGCCAGGCCCATCCGGATCGCGCTCTCGGTTGCCGTCTACGACGCAAGCCCGCATAAACAAGCGGGCGTACCCGACCACGATTGGTTATACTACAGCGGCGTTCTATGTGCCGTTGTGCAGCTAGGAGTCGCCGCCATACCGTGGGGACTGTGGGGCGACTGGTCGATCATGATGACCACGGCCATTGGTATCACCTTTGCTTTCGCTTCCGGTTCGCTTCCGCAGTGGAAGGCCGAGAAGTACAAGTGTCGGAAAGGGACCAAGAAGACGGTGACCCTGACTCGCGGCAATGGCAACAACGATTGCATCGTCATTATCGGCGGTGGATTCGGGATGGATATGGAAGACCTGGCCGCCGGACAGGGTGTCGATATGCCGCACACGCGCATCTATACTAGCATCATGGCCGTCCTCTGGATTGCGTTGTTGATCGCTGTCTCTGGCCTGAAGGAGAACCCCTGGTTCTTACTGGTCGTAGGAGTCATCGGTATGATTCAGAACGTCATTGTCTGTGGCGCTCCAAGGCGGCCGGGCGCTTTTGGCGTTCATATTGAGTACAGGAAGGCATTCGTGGGTGGAAAAGTTATGGAGGTGCTCCAGCAGCTGGAGGAAGAATATCCGCGTTTAGGGAGATCCCTCGTTGATACCTACTTTCCCGGCGGCCTCCGTCCCCATGAGGAGGTATACTGGAAGGAGGCGGAACAGAAGGCGGAGCTGGCGGAGAAGGCAGAGAAGGCAGAGAAGGCGCAGTAGGCGGGTGAAAACGGGAGGGGGACGGTCTGATGCGTCATGGCTCATGCGTTTTGTTTACGATTCTCATCGCTCACAAGTACGGATGGTGGTCTGAGCTATGATCGCGCCGGTCAGGCAGTGCAGGATTTGAGCGGGGGGGCGGGCCAAGCCGGGCCCGGCCGGGCGGGTAGGGGATGAGAAATACGAGGATTAGGGGCCGGAGGACGAAGACCCAATGGAAACATGAGAGAGGCAGGCTGAAGATAGCCTGAGCGGAGGATGACCGGTTTTCTTTTTCTGGGGCGGCGCCAATTGGCATGCTCCTTTATGTACGCTATGTATTACATAGTGTGTCCTAGAAGGACGATTATGACGATTATGATTATGACTTAATTGACCTACACATGTTATTCCATCGGGAAACTGCGGTACTGGGGAGTAATCTCCGAAGGTAGCGATAGTTATTCAAACCCGAAGCTGCGGGTGTGATACCAACGGCGATTTCTTCTATCGTTAGTAGTCACTACGTAAGCTTGAGTGGACCCCATAGCAGCAGACAAGACTTCATTAAACAAAACAAAAACAGATGCTACACACAGCTCCCAGCGTGAGGTACCGATATACAACAGAAAATGGGAGGATGTTTTGACCCAGTACCGCTCGTATTTGAAGCGGTGGACGACCAGTTATCCCATGCACCACAGTGGAGGAACGCCATTGGGCACTCTTTCCACTTTCCCCACCGTAATCACACCCTGCTTTCCAATAAAGTTGTCAACATCGGGCTCAACGAATAAGCGCACCAATTTCAAAAACCGGCAGAACCGAGTCCCTCCGTCTTCCCTCAATATCGAGACCAGTGCATGCAACCCGACCTTGCGGTCCTGATTGAGAATCACCGCACCCCTCCCGATTTCTAGTATCGATTTATCAAACGCCTCCAAGTCCTGTGAAAGCTCATTCCACTCCACTTGATTCTTTCCGGACTTTCGTTCCACCGGCCTCAATGACCAATGTCGCTTTCCCGGCCCCTCGGTCAGCGAAAAGTGACGATGCGGCCATGTCGGAGGAGTTATAGAGCGGAACTCCAGGACGGGGAGGTCAAGGTAAACACCGTTTTCGTCACGCAATACATCGGCGTTTTCGGCGGTTGCAATGCGGGCGCTCTGCTGAAGGAACGATTTTGGCGCTCAACGATACCCCGCGGTTTCGAGGCGAGGCGTCGTGCCGAATATCAGGTTCCGTGGGACACGGTCGACCAACGAATAGAAGACAGCCATGCGCTCGTCGGCACTCGCGATCGCGGTGATTTTAGAGACGTCGTATCCCAACACGGAGGTCAAGCATATGGCCTCGTCTTCTTGCCGACTGGTGCGACGGTATTGGAGCACGCGCGCAAGGTATGTGAGCTTAACCGCGACATTGCCATGCAGAGGAAGCATGAGCAAAAGACTGTAGAGTGCGTTTTCCGAGTGCCAGAGACTCTTTGGGCTTCTTAAGAGGTCTTGAAAGTGGACTGGTCCGTCCGAAAATTGGATTTGCAGCTTGTCGCCGTGATTGCCATTCTTCGAGAGCACCGCTTCCTGGTACGTCCACAGCCGCCGGAACCACGCCGAGCTAAGGATACGCGTGCATTTCTCCATACGGCTTGCGAGCCGGGAGGTGGTCATCAGGCCTGTGTCGAGAACTAGGACGTGCTCTGATTCGTAGTATGTTGTGGCGAGACGGGTGATGGCCACCTTGCGGACTTCTTTCAGACTGGGAGCAACCGGGATGCACAGCGTGTCAACCCAGATAGCGAGCTTGCAAGAACTTTTCGGTCCGGAGACGGATGGGTTGAGTTCGCTAATCATTCCTTTAATCCTCGACAACTGGCAGTATGGAAGAGAATTGTTGTGGGCATTCCCCAAGCCCTGCGCCCAGGCATGCGAAAGCGCGACGTACGGACGGTCCGTGACGACTTCCAACTGGATATTTGGGTGATTATCGACTTCGTGTATGGCCACCAGCGGGATCTGGCCTTTCCTTAGAATCGAAACGACCTGCTCGACGTCCACCGAGATATGCTCACAACCTTGACAATCCTCGGTATGTTTCGTTTCGTACGTATCCTCATCAACCTGGTTCGCGTAGCATTGGACCTTTGTGCAGCTGCTATGGTCTTGTGGGGCAGACGCCGTGCTGTTGAACGTGCGCATACGGCTGGCAATGTACAGACTCGTCGTATCCAGCAAATCGTGCAGCATAGTAGTGGCGCTGATACACCATCCGCCTTGCAACATGCGTGCTTGTAGAGGATTCGTAGCCCGATTGAATCCAACTTTCCCGTCGTCTGCCAGTGCCGAGTCGTACAGCGGGACATGGATCGTTATCTTCGCCAGGTTGATGAGCGATTCGCCCAGCACCTGAATGCAAAGGATGGCGTCGAGCGGAAGAACGTCGGATATTCGCCACGACGTTGGCGACACCGTGTCCTCGTACCGCGAGATCATCCCAGAGACGAGCTTGAAAAGCTTTGCAAGGTCTTCGTGAGCCTTAACGCAGGACTTTATTGTTCTCTTGCCGGCATCGATGCATTGCCCGAAGTACTGCCTGGCCGGAAAGGTGGTTATGCACTGAACGGATCCTTCGGCGGGGCGCACAACGAATTCTTCCAAATCGATGGGGACTTCAAAGATTCGGAAAGCCTCGTGCAACATCCCGAAGAACAACCATGCCTGCAAGAAAGCAACTTTCTCTGCGGCCGACGAAGATAGCGTCTTTCCATCTCCAGAGACGCGCACCGGCCCATCATCGGTCGTGTAGTCGATCCTCCAGCCGTGCCGTGAAGGGTAGTCGAAAAAGCCTTGCTTATCGTAGTCGTTGGGCTCGCAGAGACATGGGATCTTGGGCAAAGCGTCTCCCGGTCAGTGAATGTCGGGAACGTGCCAGAGGGGGCCCAGGACATCGGGATCCTTTTGGGGCATGATGCGACGTCGTCCGAAAGACTTGTCGCAAAAAGTCAGAGACCATGGTATCAATTTTAGAACAACATACTTACCCAAGAACACTCTACTAGCGATGTCGATGGTATGTAGTAGTTATCCGGAAAAGCCAGTCCGAGTGTCAACCACAGATGGACGCAAGAATACTTCTCAACGCACAACCCCCATCTCTTGTACAACCGTGGTGACCCCGCAATTCTCACACCCGCACGGGAAAGCGAGAGTACCAATCGCGATCGAGAACCACATCTGCTAATCATATTTACAGGCAAAGCAGCTACCGTAGAGTAGTTACCGTACTGCCCAGAAGCCCCACCTGGCACGGTAGCCGCTCCGCTTAAGCGGTCGACCGGGGCGATCAAAGAGGGGCGACAAACCAATGCACAAAATTAGGCTAAGATGGGACAATCTTAGTGGAGATTACGATACGGTTAGATACGACTCACGAGTAGACCTGCTCCTGTCGAGAACCGGGAATTCGAGCCCTGCAACACACACACGGAGATTTCAACGTTCCTACTATTCTCTCAACCATAAATTTTTGGAACCCATCTCTGGGTGTTTGGCCCCATTTATCGGTCCATTGTTCCATTTTTAGGAGCATGTTCAGTGCGGGCGGCTTCACTATTCCCTGTGCTTTTGTAAGGCCTGCTATTTATTCTCACGTGATTGTCGTCAGCCACGCTAAATATCTAGGGGCTTTAGATTGACCATCTGTTTTTTTTGGTTTGTTTCACATGCAAATCAAACAAATTAGCAAACCGCCAAAATTCCACGATCTTGCTGCTTTAGACTGGCATCAATTTTACATTGACCGTTTATCTTGGGGCTTTAAACTCGCACCTATCTCTATGTAGGGGCATTTTGTTTGACATGCAAATCAAACAAATTAGCAAACCACCAAAATACCACAGGCTTCTAGAAAGCTTGTCATTCATAACTGGCATATATAATAGCTGGACGTCACTGTGCGCTAAAAATATCTAAACTTCCACTTCGCTGGTTCCATTCCCCTTTCCACCGAGTTTTGGGCCCCAGTGTAGAGATGTGAGACTGGAACGGTTCCGGAACGTCGGAGTCTTCATAGATATCGAGTATAGAAAAGATGTCACAGCTCGCGGCAGAACGTTCGAGGAAGAGTGGGAACAGGGGCCGGAAGGCAGTGCGGGGGCAGTGCAAGGGGCTGCGCGGGCGGGAATGCAGGAATGAGAGGGAGGAATTGGGGCTGTGTGTTGGTAGCAGGGGTAGCGCGGCAGCGCAGGCTGTGAGCCGCTGCAGCGGGGTATCAGCGAGGGGGATTTCTCAGGGTCTGGCACATGCCCACGGTCATTGTCATTATAATAAAGTACACTGGGAAAGTACTATACCACTTGACCAAAAGGTATTTTGATGGCTGAAGACCATCATCCCAGTGGCCACTTAAGGCCAGGATTTCAGAACTGTGACAATGGCGTTGCTTGGTCAGTCGGTCAACAAAAACACAGATGGCGTCAAACCCCTTTGAGGCCGGTAGGCGAGTGACAAAGTCGACTGAGATGTGTCGCCATGGCTTCTTAGGTACTGGGAGGGGGTGCAGGACACCATAGGGTGCGTGCCGGGTGGCCTTGGTTCGTCGGCAGGTGTGGCAGTTTCGGACAAACTGGTCAACGCCCTTTCGCATCTGTGGCCAGTAGTACCTCCGAGCAAGTGGTTCCAGGGTTTTCGTGCGCCCTGGGTGCCCCATGATCGGGTGTGCTGGTTGCTGCCAACCGGAGCTCTTCCGGTAGGTTGTCAGGTTTCAGGACTGCCTGCTGGTTGGCGAGCAGTCTTTCATCCCCTTCTTTAGGGAGGTCTCCTGACCTCCTGGTCAGTGCATCCGGTTTTCCTCCCGCTTTGCCTGGCCGGTAGTGTGACACCCCGATAGGTATCAGAGGTCACCACGGTCGCAAGAGATGTGATGAGATAGTTCGGGTGATTAGAATAGAGTTGCGAGCCGGAAGGATAGTTAGAAGCGATCAAGGACAAGATAGGAAGGAGGGAGCAAACGGATTCCAGAGTCTAGACAGTGATCGGAGATGCGGCAGATCGGGATAACAGTCCAGAGGGCTTTGAGATCTCCGTTCATAGGGCCCCGCAGTAGAAACTCCGATCCAGGGAAAAACTGTTATGACGAGAGAATCGAACATCGACCGACGGGGGCAGAGAACTTCGAGCGAAGAACTCTGCCGGCGCATGAGGGAGATAATTGCTCGGAAACTCCGATCTATCTTGGGCGCGTGGTGCTTACCACCTGCCTAGTCGAGAAGACTATCCAAAGAGAGCTGACGACGACTCGAGGCTAGGCCGCGGAACTCCGATGCAAAGGAAGCAACGGAGCTACATTAGGCCGCACTCTAGAGGAATCACCTGCTCAGGATCGGAACGACTATAAGTCGAACCGAGCGGGCAACCGAACCAAAAACCACAATCATCGCACCGAACAAACCATCGAAGAAACACCCTTAAGATTATTCCGTTGTGAATTATCGAAATCCCTGACTTTTATTCTACACTCGATATCACCATAGACTCCGACGACACAAACTCGTTCCAGTCTCACACTGTACTCTTAAGGTTACAGTCACCGATTTCTAACGAAATGGCCTCCTCAAACCTCGACATGCTCCGCCTCGAACTTACTCAGACCCTGAGCAATGCGCTCGTTAGCATCCCGCAAGCATCCGAAACCGTCGAAGTACGAAACCCGGCAGCCTGGCTCAGGCTGATGAACTACCAATACCAAACGGCACAAAGAGACCTGCGCCAACTTTACCAAGCATGCGATCAGAAGTTCAACGAAGAGGACTCCCGAATGCAGGAGATCAGAAGGAACTACGAACAACTCTGCAATGGGGTCAAGTATGTGTGCAACCTCTACGCTCACAATGCCGAAATGAATACAGAATGACTTCGAACCGAGCTGTCAACGGTAGCGAACACGACACACGCCCTGAGCAGCGACGTATGGGCAGTCATTCGAGAACGTAACCAGAAAGACGAAAACAACCGCGAGCTGCAAAGCGCCGCAAACGCTCGGCTACAAGACGCAACCGTGTTCCTCGAAACAGCGCAAGTCGAACAACGCAGGGAGCAAGCGGTGTATAACCGCAACGTGGAAATATGGGCAGGGAAACAGGAAGAGAAGGCGGAATACCTCTACAAAGAGCAACAGCGAATCAAGAAAAAAATCGCTCGAGCGGAGAAAAAATTGAAGGTTGTAGAGGTAAGGAGAGGGAAGGCGAAGGAAAAGGCCCAGAGTGGGTGAACACCACCCCAAGAGGAGGATCGAGCAGAAAGATCAGCAACAAGAGAAACTCCGGCAGGTGTAGGAATGTCCCCTCCTCCTCCACCCCCAAGACGTCCGGTGACTAACCTTGGAGGTGATCCCTCGGATGAGGAACCATCAGATGATGACGATTCCATCCCCTTGCCGCGTCGTTCGCCGCCCCGTCACCGAAACGCTCTGCTACCAAGAGAAGACGACGAAGACGAAGAGAGTCGCTTCGCTCGGATCATCGCTGCTGCCGTCTCCGCATCGAACCCGAGGGCCATCAAGCTTAAAATGACAGAGCCCGAGCCGTTCGATGGCAAGCAAAGGACAGCCTTCCGTCCATGGTGGGACTCAGTCGAAGAATATCTTGAGTTCCACCAAGAGACAAACGAGCAGCAGAAGATAGCGTGGGTGGGATCTTGACTGGAAGGAACAGCGGCAGAATGGCATCAGGCCCGTCGAAAAAGCCTAAGGCAGCTAGACTTGGAAGATACGTGGCAGGCGTACCAAGAGGCACTCAAGGAGGCGTACCGCGACACGCAGGAGGGAGCGAACGCATTAGGAATGATGTGGGCCCTTGAATACAAAGGAGACATCTAGGCTTACATGACCTCCTTCCGATCGCTCAACATGATCGCTCGCGCCACTGGCGAACCGCTACAAGACATAGTCAACCAGGCCATGACCACCGACATTGTCGGCATGTGCTTCAACCAGCACACCGAACCCTACGAAGATGATGAGGACTTCCTGCAAATGATGCTCAGGGCTGGCAACCATGTGGAACGACGGGACGCGCTGAAAAAGGCAAGGGCAATGAGGAAAGGGGGATCGGGTAGCCAGGGTTCCGGCGGCGACCGGAAGGGACCTGGCAACGGCCGGCAGGGCCAAGGAAAGGGCAGAGACCCCGGGGGCCGCAAGGAAAGCGGGGAGTCCCCGGAGGGCCGAAAGGCCAAGGAAGCAACAGCAGTCAGGAAGGGAAGGACAAGGGAAGGGGACATCTACGCGGGAGCAAAGGAGGCTCAGGTAGGGGTTCCTCAGAAGGAGATCGATGCCCACAAAGCATCCAAATGCGACTGTTGGCGTTGCGGATGAGATGGCAACCGAACCTTCCAATGCTACGCCAGGAAAACAGTCGCGGGTACCGAACTCCCGGAGAGTCCAAAGGTGTCGTCCGTGACAAAGAGAAAACGGGACACCCAGGATGCCGAACCCACTCGACCGAGGTCCAAGCAACACAAGGCTGCGGCGGTTGTGGTGGAGGATGAAGCAATGACGGAGGCACCTCCATTCTGGGAGAGGAATGAGAGCAACCTGGAGGATTTTTGAGCGGCCCCAGCACTCCGCAGACTGGACGGCCAGGTGTATATATTTGCGGAACGAAGAGACCACGGCCTCAGGATATCGACAGCGAATCCAGAGATAAGCGAAGACGAACGGACCAACCTATTTCTACGAGTCCAACAGCGCCGAGTGCCTCAGGGTGCGAGCCCCAAAAACCAGTCAGTGGACCACGACCAATCATAGAAATGATGCTCCTCTGGTCTGAGCAGTAGCGACGACGGATCCGGGTTGTAATAAAGTACACTGGGAAAGTACTATACCACTCGACCAAAAGGTATTTTGATGGCTGATGGCCATCATCCCAGTAGCTACTTAAGGCCAGGATTTCTGAACTGTGACAGTATCCCCTCTTTAGGGGCTTACTCCAGGAAGCCTTCAAGTAGTTAACCCCCAATGAGTGATAATTCATGATAAGAGTCATGAACCGTCACTCACTGTAAGCCATGCAATTCCTGAACAACGCTGCAGCAGAGGAATGTAACTGCTCACAGTGGGAATTGAACTCATGACCTTTGCAGCCATCAAACTGTAATAAAGTACACTGGGAAAGTACTATACCACTCGACCAAAAGGTATTTTGATGGCTGATGGCCATCATCCCAGTAGCTACTTAAGGCCAGGATTTCTGAACTGTGACAGTAGTGTAACGGCACGGTCGGGCAAGGCTCCAGGTAGCGAAGTCGGGCTCGGAATCGGGTTCTAGGTTCGGCAGAGACAAGACAGGTTCAGAGGACAAGGTGAGGCAGGGCTCAGTGCGGACGGCAACTGAGAACAGAGGCAGGGACAAGGACTACGGCGCAGACGGCAGCCGAGGCAAGGACAGAGGTAACAGTGATTGAATTAACAAGTTGTTGCGTGAAGAACTAAGTACAGAGGGGCAACGGCCCGTTTATATAGGAAACCCTCCACTTCTTCTCGCAACCTGACAATAACCGTGGGCGTGTGCCAGACCCTGAGAAATCCACCTTGCCAGTACCCCGCTTCCGTGACTCATACCCTGCGCAGCCGCACTACCCCTGCTTACTGCACACAGCCCCAATTCCTCCGGCTCATTCCTGCATTGCCGCCCGCGCAGCCCCTTGCACTGCCCCCGCGCTGCCTTCCCACCCCTGTTCCGACTCTTCCTCAAACGTCCCGTCGCGAGCCGTGACAGTAGCCCCTCCTAAGGCTCGAGTTCCCACGAGAGCAAGTTGAACTGGTCCAGGCTTCGTTGGGTACCGTTGGTGGAAGTCGTCCACTGCCTGTACGTCCACAAGGTTCTCCTCAGGTTCCCACGTCGGTGCCGTGAAACCCCTCCACTTGACTAGGTACTGGAGTCTTCCCCTCAGCGTTCTGCTGTCCAGCACTTCCTCCACCTCCCATTCTTCTTGGTCGTTCACAATTACCGGTAACGGTGGCGGCAGGATCTGGCCGGGGAGGGGGTCGTCGGCCGATGCATGGAGGAGGGACACTGGGAAGGTGCGGTGCTTTTGGATGGTGTTCGGGATGTCCAGTTCGTATGCGTGGGTTCCGATGGCTCGGGTAATCCGATAGGGTCCGTGGTGTTTGTTTTCCAGTTTTCGGCTTGGCCGCTCCGTCCGCCAGTTTCGGCCGTCCACCCATACCATGTCTCCAGGCTGGAAGGCCGGTGCGGGGGTTCGGTGCCGGTCCGTGTTGTCCTGCTGCCGTGCTTGGGCGTAGCGCATCTCACTTCGGGCAACGTCGTGGATCTGTTGGAGTCGCTCTACCGCTGTCTGCGCCTGTCGCTCTTCGTTCGTGTCGGTTCGGATGTCAAGCTCGAAGTTGCAACGGGGGGTGGTAGCCTAGGTTAGCAAAAAACGGGGACAGGGTAGTGGTGTCGGATGTCTGGTTGTTGCCAGCGAACTCTGCTAAGAATAGGTAGTCGACCCAGTCGTCCTGCAGGTAGCTCACGTATGCCCGGAGGTGTTGTTCCATTACCGCATTCATCCTCTCTGTTTGACCGTCTGTCTGCGGGTGGAACGCCGTGGAGAGCCGTGCGTCGATCTTGAGGCAAGAGCATAGATGTTTCCAAAATCGTGATGCAAACTGGGGGCCCCGGTCCGATACGATGGTGTCGGGTAGTCCGTGGTATCTGAAGATCCGATCGCAGAATAGTTCGGCGAGTCCCTCGGAGGTGATGGTCGTGTTGCAGGGGAGCAGGTGTCGTTGCTTGGTGAGGCGGTCCACAAATACGCAAATGGCATCGAATCCTTTTGAGGGAGGGAGTCCGGTTACGAAGTCGACGGATATATGTTGCCAGGGTTTCTCGGGTACTGGGAGTGGGCGGAGCACACCGTAGGGGGCGTGTCTTGTTGCTTTGGTTCGTCTGCAAGTGTGGCAGTTCCTCACGAATCGGTCAACGTCCGTCCGCATCTGGGGCCAGTAGTAGTTCCGGGCCAGGAGTTCCAAGGTTTTTGCTCTTCCGGGATGGCCCATAGCCGGCGGGTCGTGGTGGTCCTGGATCAGGCGAAGTCTGAGTGGGTCGTGTTCAGGAACGTAGAGGCAATCGCGGTAATGTAATTGTCCGTTGACTTCGCTGCAGTCGGCGAGCGAGATGTCCTTTGAGTGGCGTGTTCCGTTTCTGAGCAGTTGGAGGATCTTGTTCGGCACTGGATCTGCCTGATATGCTTCGTTTATCAGGGTAGAGAGTGCGGGACGGGGTACTTCCAACGGGTTGGTTGCTGACAATCTCAATTCTTCCGGCAGGTTTTGGGGCTTGAGGACTGCTTGTTGGTTCGCCAGCAGTCTTTCATCCCCCTCCTTAGGGAGGTCTCCGGACCTTCTTGTCAATGCATCCGGTTTCCCTCCTGCTTTACCAGGTCGATAGACGATTTTGAAGTCGAAACGGGACAGGAATTCCGACCATCGTGCTTGCCGGCGGTTGAGCAACTTGGTTGACATGAAGTATTCCAGGTTCTTGTGGTCGCTCAGGACTTGGATTGGGTGCGCGGCTCCTTCAAGGTGTGGTCTCCATTCTTCAAAGGCCCGAACAATCGCCAACAATTCTTTGTCGTAGATTTCGTAATTGCATTCCGCCGGGGAGTGTTTCTTTGAATAGAAGGCAACTGGATGCAAGATTCCATCGTCGTCGTACTGGGAGAGGATACCGGCCGATACGTAATCCGAGGCATCAGTTTCCACCACTATTTCTCGGTCGTAGTCGAAATGTCGGAGGATCGGGGCGCTAGTGAAGGCAGTCTTGAGAGTGTCGAAGGCTTGCTGTTGGTCAATACCCCATTCGAAGGGGACGTACTTCCCATTTTCCTTTTTTGTCATTGCCGTCAGGGGAGATACCACCTTAGAGTAGTCCTGGATAAAGCGTCGGTAGAAGTTTGCAAAGCCCAAGAAACATTGCACATCCGTTACCGTCGTCGGTTTTTCCCATTCGAGTACGCAAGAGACTTTGGCAGGATCCATTTTAATACCCTCCGTGGTTATGATCAGGCCCAGGTATTTGACCTCCGTCTGGTGGAAGTGGCATTTCTCCGGTTTTAAGTGCAGTCCGGCCGATGAAAGGGCGCGTAGCACTTTGGTGACCTGTTTTTGGTGTTCTTCCAGTGACGCGCTGTAGATAAAGACGTCATCTAGGAAGGCGGTACAGAAGTCGTCCAGGAACGGTCGTAAAACGTCGTTGATCAGGGCTTGGAAGTCGGCTGGCGCATTGGTTAGCCCGAAAGGCATTACCAATGATTCGAAAAGTCCGTAGCGGGTCCGGAAAGCCGTTTTCCATTCCTCCCCTTCTGCCATTCGTACCAGGTTGTAAGCACCGCGGATATCCAGTGTTGTAAAATACTTTGCACCGGACAGTCGCATCAAGGTTTCCTGGAGCAGGGGAAGTGGGTAGCGGTTCTTGATGGTTCCTTCGTTCAGGCCTCGATAGTCCACACACAGTCGCAAGGAGCCGTCCGATTTTTTGACAAACAGGATCGGTGATGCCGCTGGTGATGAGGACGCACGGATAAATCCCTTGCTCAGATTGTCGTCAAGCCATTCCTTGAGTGCGACCAGCTCGGTTTTCGAGAGCGAATAGAGGGGTCCGTAAGGGGGCACAAATCCTTCCTTTAGTGGGATCTTGTGGTCGTATTGCCGATGGGGGTGGTAGGTTCTGCGCCAACCTTTCGGAGAACAGGTGGAGAAATTCGTGATATTCGGGGGGAATGTGGGCGGTTGAGCTCTGTTTTTCTTCAGATAGAACTTCATTGATCTCCCTCAGGGTCGTGGTGAAGATGGTAAGGTTCTCCTTTCCTGCCATCTGCTGGAAAGACTTCATCCGGAGGGCTGAGATTCTGACCGTGGGTTTTCTCTGATTAGCATCCTGCTGGTGTTCATTGATCTGGGGAGACGTAACGTATCGGGCCACGATGTCGCCGGCCCCCGCGCTTACCGCTGGCTCCTCCAGAGCTACGTTTGGTGCGAGAGCGTAAGGTAGTTCCGGTGGGTCTGTAGTGATACCGTGGGCTACTGTGGGTACCGTATTGCAGTGTGCAGTGCAATATTGGGAACCAAAGGTGAGGGTGCGTGAGCTGAATCGGATGGCCACGTCGTGTAGGTCCATCCAGGGAATTCCGAGTACGATTGGGTAGTGCCCCAGTTTGGTGACGAACATCGGGAGTTCTTCATGGTGCTCTTGGATTGACAGGGTGGTGGTGGCAACGTGTGTGATGTCGCCGGACTCGATGGGGCGGCCGTCGATGACCTCAAGGGCGCGCGGGGATTCAAGGGGTACAAGGGGTAGGTTGTGATGGCGGGCGAAGTCCTTGTTCACAAAGGCGATTCCGGTTGCTCCACAATCGATCAGCGCATGCGTGGCAATGGTTTTGTCACCAAACGAAAGGTTACATAGTACAACGAGATGTTTTCCTTCCATTGATGATTCCTCCACTACCATCCCAGACACTGACAAATTGGACAAACGATAATGAGTAGAAAAGGGAGAAAAAGACTTATCCTGGGTACGACCAACAACGGTGCCATCAAGCAGTTGTTGGTCTAGGCTTTTCCCGACTGTCCTTGGTTGTCGCCACAATTCTGGTTGCAATTGTGGTATGGGTGGTCGGGGGTCAGGGTTCCTGGTTGCTCGTGCGTCAGCTGTGCAGCTGCGGCACGGAAAGGGTTCCGATTCTTGTTCGGGCAGTGTCGGGCCATGTGGCCACTGCCTCCACAGTATAGGCAGCGACCCTCGCGGAGACGCGCAGCTCGTTCTTGATCAGAGATCTTGCGACTGTTCGCGCTGAGGTCCATAGCCCCTGGGGCTGTTCCGGTTGCAGTGGTTGCCGGTGGTGTACTGTTATGCGTTTGATTCCTCGGCGGGGCTGGGGGTTGCGGGGTGGGGTTTTGTCGCGGGGGGTTGCGGCGGCCTTCACGGAGTTGGAGGGCACGTAGCTCGGAATCGAGGCTCTGGCAGAGAGCCACGAACTGGTTGTAGGTGAGTCCCTGAGTGCGGCCCACCAGTTGTCGGTGGAGCTCGATGGAGACTCCTTCGCGGAGTGCGTCGAGTTTGGCATGCTCGTCCCAGTTCAGCTTGGACACGAGTCTTTGAAACTCCGCAAAGTAAGACGTAAAGTCCTTGTTTCCTTGCTTGAGGCGGTGAAGTTCGGCGCGTGCGGTGGCTGCTGGGTCAGGATCGCCGAAGGCGTTTTCGAGGATGGTGACCATGGCATCGGCGTCGGTCAAGCTGATCACGTTGTTCTGGATGTACGGCAGTATCTGGGCTTGGGCACGGCCTTCGAGACGGTTGAAGGTGTAGGCCATTCTGAGTGCTGGGGACGGGAAACGGGTAGGGTCGCTGTATAGTTTGAGTCGAAGCTGGGCAACGAACCCTTCGAGCTTCTCTCGAGTGCCATCGAACATGGCTGGCTCCGGGACGCGCTCGGCGCGGCCCTGAGGTTGGGTTTCTAGTGTGGCGAGACGGTTGGCGATACGACGGGAGTTGGCAAGTTGTTCTTCGAGGTCGTCTATTCGCCAGGTGGGTGCTGCTGTGGGGGATTGGGTGATTGCACGGGCTATGATTTGGAACTGGTTATACAACCCCGACAGTGTTGCATTGTCGGCGGGTGAGTCGTGGTTAACGATGATCTCGAGTTGTTCGTAGACAGTGGCGGGAATTTCTCGACAGTAGGGAGGTGCCACCAGTACTTCCTCCTGCTGGGGAGGGTCTGGTGCTGGGGTATTGGTGGCCATGGTTCTTCGCTAGGTGGAGAGATGGGCGACGCAACAAAGTGTAACGGCACGGTCGGGCAAGGCTCCAGGTAGCGAAGTCGGGCTCGGAATCGGGTTCTAGGTTCGGCAGAGACAAGACAGGTTCAGAGGACAAGGTGAGGCAGGGCTCAGTGCGGACGGCAACTGAGAACAGAGGCAGGGACAAGGACTACGGCGCAGACGGCAGCCGAGGCAAGGACAGAGGTAACAGTGATTGAATTAACAAGTTGTTGCGTGAAGAACTAAGTACAGAGGGGCAACGGCCCGTTTATATAGGAAACCCTCCACTTCTTCTCGCAACCTGACAATAACCGTGGGCGTGTGCCAGACCCTGAGAAATCCACCTTGCCAGTACCCCGCTTCCGTGACTCATACCCTGCGCAGCCGCACTACCCCTGCTTACTGCACACAGCCCCAATTCCTCCGGCTCATTCCTGCATTGCCGCCCGCGCAGCCCCTTGCACTGCCCCCGCGCTGCCTTCCCACCCCTGTTCCGACTCTTCCTCAAACGTCCCGCCGCGAGCCGTGACACGGGTACTCCTCGACACAGGATGTGCCATTCCGATCATCAAACGAAGCCTTGCACTAGAACTTGGGTTGCCCCTCATTCAACTGCCCAAGCCGGTGGAAATCAAGGACTTCCACAGAACCATAGTGGAAGGAGCCGGAGAATATTATACAATGCCGATGCTCCTCCAACACCGGAGACACTACACCAACGAAACCTTCGAAGTGGCTCCCTTGGACGACTGCGATGCCTACCTCCCGTATTGGTGGATGGCTAAGCATGAACTGACAGGGTTCTGGGAGAATGAAGCACAGAGAATCCGCTTCACTAGCGCCCGATGCAAGGAACAATGCACCTTGCAACAAGCAACCAGCTTTCCGATGGAACTTGACACGTCTGTCGTTCACAATTCGGAGGCTCGCATTATCGGATACGTCTCAGCTGGCCCGGAATCAGATCCACCCATAAATCTGCTTCCGGAGAAGTTCAGACGAGATGCCAACATCATGAGCAATGTGAAACTGGAACGATTTCGGTCGTTGGAGTCGATTGATAGAATAGGATAAGAATGAAGATAGATAGTATTCTTTCTTTCACAAGCGGAATAATCTTAAGGGGTAGTGTCGATGGTTTTCTGGTCGCTGATTCTGATGATGAATCTTTCGTCGTGTCGTCGGAAGTCTATAGTTGGGTGATGTGATCGAGTCACGTGCCAGCCGTTGCCGTAGTTTGTTGCCGGATGGAACCCCTGGCGTGAAATCTCTGCACTTGGTGCGGAGACTTTCTCCGCCATGTCATCAGAGTTGTCGTAAGCTTTCAGGATAGTTTATACAAACTAGGCAGGTATGGCGCACCAATCCTTACCCGAGCATAGTCCGGTTTCAGCTATCTCCCCGCTGGGCAACGGCTGCGCCTTTCGGCACGGCTCTTATTTGCTTAAGACGCGAGAAGAGGGGCAACACTCGTCATAGTGGTTTTTCTCCGATCAGAGTTTCCTCTGCGCTTGTTCCGCGATTCGCCTGCCTCAAGTCAAGGATGACTGTATCGGACTTTTTGTGCGTATCGCTGCGCCTCCGATCCCACCTAGACTCTGGTTCCGTTTGCTTCCTTCCTTCCTATCTCGTCTCTGACTAGCTACGACTAATCTAAAAAATCCCCTCCTGTTCCCCGATCT